>NC_041395.2:175830220-175892720 GCF_900747795.2 Erpetoichthys calabaricus
GTTTAGGATTGGCCTGTAAGTAATCTTTCCTATTTACTAAAACTCAACTGTTAAGAATAAGAGTTTTAAAAAGAGGCTGGTAAAGACCCATTCAGTATGCCCACATAAGTTTTTGATTATTGTAAGCAATAGCGACAGTTGGAGCTCTTTCTAAAGCGTCACAAGTACTGTATATACTGCATACACTGAGCTAGTACACTGGCGGTTCAGTACCTCAATGAAGCTGCAATTACACTTTCACATTTTACAGTAGTGGAGGCGGAAATGAAGATGGCTAGCTAGCTACATGGGTTATATTTTAAACAAAGCCTGCTGGCGTATCTTGTGTCATTTTTGTTTTCTTGGCAAACAAAACCACAATTCTAAAACTCTGCATTTTATTATTCCTCCCGCCAGCTGCCATCTATTCCATGAGACGTCAAGTGACGACTCTTGTTTCAGACTTGCTATTGTGTGTGCTTTGTGCCTGAGGCTGTACAAAGGGCATTTAGATGAGAGATGGGCATTTTTCCCAGTGGTCCTAGTGCTACACATACTGTATGATTACTTTGTGTGGATTTTTTTTTCTCCTTTTATGTGTGTAATTCTTTTGTGTCATTTAATTACAATGCACAAAACAGATTGAATTTCTTATTCAGAATATACAGTTCATTTTAACCTTGGCCAAACCCCATGCTAGGGATGTAGAAGGAAACCACACAGACTCAAACCATTGGTCAGACTCTTCTGTATATTTTCAAAATGTGTTCAGGGTCAGCCTTTTCCACACATGCATATATCCCTGTGTTCACACAGGCCACTTTAGAACTGTGAGTTATTCTAACATACAACTTTGAGATGTGAGAGGAAGACCAGAGCATTCAGATGAAATTCCACATAAACCTAAAGAGAATAATCCACACAGATTGTACCTAGAAGTAGGAGTCAAATCCAGGACATTATATCTGTGACGCAACGGTGCAAAGTACTGCACCACCATCCCACCCTAGACTGTGTAACACATTATAAATTAACTGTTGTCCTAAAAACCTTAAACATAAAGATTTTACTTGTCATCCTAAATTACCTTTTAGCTCATCCCTTTTATCAAGGATTGAATTAAGATGAATAAAAGGTTTGTCTCAAGATGTGCAGCATGGTGGCACAGTAGTTAGCACTTGCACCTCAGTTCAAATCTCACAACCGACTGTCTTCTATTTGCATGTCCTCCCTCACCTTCACAGATGTGCAAGTGCATAGGCTACTTGGTGATTCCAAATTGTGGCTATGGAAGTGGGCATGAGTGTTTGTCCATCCAAGGTTGGTTTTTCCCTTGTGTGAATGTTGCCAGAATAGGCTATAGCTCTCCGCAACTCTGAATTGGATTAAGTGGTTTTGAGAATGTTTTATTGTCAAAAGAGTATTTCCAGTGTGCATGATTGCATTTTATAAAGCAGACTAGAAATTTTCATAAGTACAGAGTGAGACAAAATTATGTTAATGGTTCTGCTATGTATATACTTATATACAATTTTTCTGGACAATTTACGTGCCACATATGGTAAATCATCTTGCACATATGAAGTATGTTTTGTGAATAAATTGTTTCCGCCATTCAAATGTTAACATAATTTTGACTCACACTGTATTTAGTTTGAGTTGTTCCCAATCTTTGGAAATGTTCACAATAAATTCAGACTATCTAGGAAAACTCTCTTAAAAACCTGGGAGCAAACCATGATATTTGTGAATACTATTTAAGATGTTTAGTTTCTTAGATGAACTTGTTTGGGCTTTCAGCACACAGTTGGGCAAAAATCTGTGCAGTTTAATAACAGCAGTGTTTATAATTGGTTCAGACTGCCGAATGCAGATATAAAACAGGCACACTCATTCATCCATCTTCTTATAACCCATACTTTCAATTTAGAGTCGCAGGTAGCTGTGCCATCAATCCATCACGGGATACGTACACACACTCGCACACACACCCACCCCAAAGACATCGGTTAAGTTTTTTTGGTGTCTCCTAAAAGGGGCTGTGGAAAGTGAGTGTATCCTGTGCTAAATTGGCACCCTGTTTATGATTGACTTTTGCCTAGTGCCACAAAGATAGGCACCAATACCCAGCAGCACTGAACTGGATAAACCAGTTAACAACATAAAATGTTATTGCAAGACTTATAAACAGGGCCATGAAAACTGAAAGCTCTGGCAGCTCTTGATTTCTTCTGATGAACTCTTAGCTATGCATTTTCTTGTAGCTCATGCCCAAATTTGTTACGCAGACAACCCCTGCACTTCCAGTGCATTCCAATCATGCAGACAGCCTTTGTTTAATTGAAATGGACAGTGCTCTCTAGCTTGCGCTTTTATGTCATCGGTGAGTGCTGGAGGTCTCCCATGCAACACTAAAAGAAAACAATTGTCTGAATTATCAAGAGCCTTCACCCCGTTTTCATGTTTCTTAAAACCTTCCCCCTGGAGTGGAAGACTATATTAGCATATGCTTTGTGACCGCATATGAGGTAAAATGGTCTAAAGAGAGCCATACCACAATTCATTTAAATTTTAAATGTTATTGTAGCCTGTTATCCATTTTTGTGAAGAATGACATTACTGTTCCATCTCTTTAAAATATGTGATTCTTTTTCTTTTCAGGTAGCTTGTCAATAAAAGTGGTACAAACGTGTTCTGCCTGCTCTTGACAGAGATGGCACTAGTTGAAGACATGGAGTGCGGTGTGTGTTATCTGCCCTACTCACGCTCAGGACGAGAGCCTCGTCTCTTGCACTGTGGACACACTTTTTGCACTCCCTGCCTCTGCTGTGTGTCCCAAGAGCGGAAAGGAGCCCTTACCCTTACCTGCCCCCTCTGTCGCCGAGTGACCTGCATTGGGCAAGAACTGGCATTACAGGAGGCCCTGTGGGTCGATACGGAAGTGTGGAATCAGATTCCCGAGATGGAGGTGGAGGAAGAGGATGAGGAAGGAAAAGAAATTACAGCAGAAGCGCTAACAGAAGACCCATCTGAATGGTAATGTATAATTGTATTGGCATCACTAATAAATACTCAATAATGAATCTCAGAATGCGCAAGTATCTTATGTAGAAAAACAAAACTGTATATTAGAAACATGATTATACTTACAGTCATGGCCGAAATTATCGGCACCCCTGAAAATTTCCCAGAAAATGCACCATTTCTCCCAGAAAATTGTTGCAATTACAAATGTTTTGGTATACACGTGTATTTCCTTTATGTGCATTGGAACAACACAAAAAACAGAGAAAAAAAGCCAAATCTGACATCATGTCACACAGAACTCCAAAAATGGGCCGGACAAAATTATTGGCACCCTTTCAAAATTGTGGATAAATCGTTTTATTTCAAGCATATGATGCTCGTTTGAACTCACCTGTGGCAAGAAACAGGTGCTGGCAATATAGCAATCACACCTGAAGCCAGTTAAAATGGAGAAAAGTTGACTCAACCTTTCTGTTGTGTGTCTGAGTGTGCTACACTAAGCATGGAGAACAGAAAGAAGAGCAGAGAATTGTCTGAGGACTTGAGAACAAAAATTGTGGAAAAATATCAACAATCTCAAGGCTACAAGTCCATCTCCAGAGATCTTCATGTTCCTTTGTCCACTGTGTGCAACATAATCAAGAAGTTCACAACACATGGCACTGTAGCTAATCTCCCTGGATGTGGACGGAAGATATAAATTAATAAAAGACTGCAACGAAGGATAGTCCGAGTGGTGGATAAACAGCCCCAATCAACTTCAAAACATATTCAAGCTGTTCTGCAGACTCAGGGTGCAACAGTGTCAGCTCGAACTATCTGTCAACATCTGAACGAAATGAAACGCTATGGCAGGAGAGCCAGGAGGACCCCATTGCTGACACAGAAACATAAAAAAGCCAGACTGGTGTTTGCCAAAATGTACTTGAGGAAGCCAAAATCCTTCTGGGCGAACGTCTTGTGGACAGATGAGACCAAGGTAGAGCTTTTTGGTAAAGCTCATCATTCTACTGTTTACAGAAAATGGAATGAGGCCTACGAAGAAAAGAACACAGTACCTACAGTCAAACATGGTGGAGGTTCTAAGATGTTTTGGGGATGTTTTGCTGCCTCTGGCACTGGATGCCTTGACTGTGTGCAAGGCATCATGAAATCTGAAGACTACCAAAAGATATTGGGGCGCAATGTAGGGCCCAGTGTCAGAAAGCTGGGTCTGCGTCAGAGGTCATGGGTGTTCCAGCAGGACAATGACCCCAAACATACCTCTAAAAGCACTCAGAAATGGTTGAAGACAAAGCGCTGGAGAGTTCTGAAGTGACCAGCAATGAGTCCGGATCTAAATCCGATTGAACACTTAAGGAGAGATCTCAAAATTGCTGTTGGGAGAAGGCGCCCTTCAAATCTGAGAGACCTTGAGCAGTTTGCAAAAGAAGAGTGGTCAGAAATTCCAGTTGAGAGGTGTAACAAGCTTGTTGATGGTTATAGGAAGCGCTTGATTTCAGTTATTTTTTCCAAAGGGCGTGCAACCAAATATTAAGTTGAGGGTGCCAATAATTTTGTCCAGCCTGGTTTTTGAGTTTTGTGTGAAATGATGTCAGATTTGGCTTTTTTTCTCTGTTTTTTTGTGTTGTTCCAATGCACATAAAGGAAATAAACATGTGTATACCAAAACATTTGTAATTGCAACAATTTTCTGGGAGAAATGGTGCATTTTCAAGGAAAATTCCAGGAGTGCCGATAATTTTGGCCATGACTGTAGTATTTATATTAGGAACATTTAGCCCCCTGGAATTGTAAATAGACAGTTACAAATTCACACTTTAAAGCATTTTTAGTCTCCCTTTCTGTTTTGGTGCCACTCTAAATTGTAGCACCAAGCCATAGCACCAGCCCAGCCTTCAACTTTGGTTTCCCACATTTATGCAGTGCTTTATGACAATTCTAGAAAGTTACCTTACGAAATTCACAAAGTTCTCACCTGTCTTTACGAGTACATAGCAAGTGTTTGTAACATTGCAACTTGCAATAATTATAATGACTTTCATAGCCTACTGAAGTGCAAGTGGATTCAAAGTAAATTGGTGGTTAATCAAAACAGGCTACTTATGTTCATGAAATTTTGCTAGGAAAAATGAAAATACTATGAAAGCTAAATGTGCCCTTACTTCTGACTTCAGAACTCGTGAGTAGAGACTTGGAGATGTACAGTGGCAAGAAGAAGTATGTGAACCCTTTCGAATTAACTGGTGTTCTACTTTAACTGGCCATAGAATGTGATCTGATCTTCATCTAAGTAACACGTATAGACAAACACAATATGCTTAAGCTAATAACACTTAAAACAATTTTAATTTTTCATGTCTTTATTGAACATACACATCAAACATTCACAGTGTGCTGTGGAAAAAGTAAGAGAACCCTTGGATTTAATAACTGGTTGAACATTATTTGGCAGAAGTAACCTCAGATGAACATTTCCAGTAGCTGCAAATCAGATCTTCACAACATTCAGGATACATTTTGGGCCATTCATCCTTACAGAATTGTTTCAGCTCAGCCATAGTCTTAGGCTATATGGTGTGAATGGCTCTTCTGAGGTCATCCTGCAGCATTTCTATTGGGTTACAGTAAGGGCTGCGACTGGGCCACTCCAAAAGTCCGATTTTCTTTTTTTAAGCCAATCTGTAATAGACGTTACTTTGATGTCTTGTTGCATCACCTTCAGCTGGTAGACAGCCACCTTGGCATTATCCTGTAGAATTAGGATAAAGTAGGGAATTCGTTTGCCCTTCTGTGATGGTAAGCCATCCAGACCCTGAAGCAGCAAAGCAGCCCAAAATCATGATGATCATTAGGGCCCACGATTTACCGCGGCAAGAATTCGTAAATTCCGCTGCATGTTTTTCTAAATTCCGTGGTGTACCGCGGCGCGGCAAATGCAGTACCAGAACTCCAAAAAACTAATTCGTAACCCAAGCAAAATAAATGCAATTTTTCTTATTCTTAATCCTTAATAATAATCAATCATAATTCATAATACTAATCAATTAGGTATATCAAAGCGTTCACATCTGCACATTTTAATCCACAGATTTGCTTTAGGCAAACGATGCTGAAACATATGTAGGCATAATATTATTCTCAACAAACTATCGAATAATGTTTCTAAAGTTATTGTTTATTTATTGTTGAAGAAAACGACACCGTAAGCTCGTATGTTTTCTTGTGACAGAGAACATCGCAGTGGTGACAACACCAATACATATTTTGAGAACAAACGTTCCACATCAACAGAAGAGATCGGCAATGCAATGTAAACTTTAGCAAGAGCTGCTAAGCGAGGTAGTGTGTCCTCTAAGGCACGCCAAAAAGCAGTGATATCAGCTGGAATTACTTCACGAGATGCTATGTCCAGATAAGCTTGCCATTCAGCTGCTGCAGCCATCATTGTTGGCACTGATTGTGCATGATCCGCAAAATTCTTCGATGAGAGTGGTAGCTGTCGTGGATCAAATATTCTCACAGATCTGAATAGGTCTATTGCCGGCTGTTTGGTCCCCACAAAATATTCTTCAAGTTTAGCAGCAGCATTGTGCTTTGCATCTTCACAGCTGCTGGTTGCAATTGGAAATCCGGACGATTTCAGGCAAGACAGTAAATCAGACACTTTGTTGTAGACATCGACAGCCATGAATAACTGTGCCTCAAAAGACGTTAGAGTGTTCATAATTGGCTGGCAGTGAACAGATACAAATTCAAGTTCAGCTCTCAGCTCGTTAAGTTTATCACTAATGAGATAATGCAATAGGGTAAAGAAAGAACTTAAAGAAGTAATCAAAACTAATCATACTAATATCAATATGCCTCCAATGGTGAGATTTCATTCAGATTTGGTATTTTCCGCGGCAGGTAATTTCGCGGTGTGGCGTTTTACCGCTGCAAAACCCAAAATTCCGTGGCATGGCGTTAAATTCCGTGGGCCGCAGTAAATCGTGGGCCCTAATGATCATGTCACTGCACCTAATAATTAGAATGATGTTCAGATGTTTATATGCAGTTCCCTTATTACACCATATGTACTGCTGTGTGTTCTTCTCGAACAATTCAACCTTAGTTGCATCTATCCACTAAACATTTTCCCAATAATGTTGTAGATTGACCCGGTGGTTTTTGGCCACCTTCATGCATGAAGTGATGTTTTTTTTGTAGAGCAGCGGTTCTCTCTTTGGTGTTCTACCACGGGCTCCAGGCCTGTTCAATGTTTTTCAAATGATAAACTCTTGAACAACAGATGTTAATCTGTTCCAATGATTTCTTGAAACATTTAGCTGTTCTCTAGGGCTGTTTTTACCTCATTGAGTATCCTGCATTGTGCCTTTCGAGTCATCTGGGCTGGTCAGTCACGTCTATTGCAAGAAGTCACAGTACTAAATTATCTCACATAATTTGTCAAACTGTGGAATGACGATTATCTAAAATTTTTGAAATTGCTTTGTAATCCATTCCAGCTTTATGCACATCAACAATTCTTGATCATACAATCTGTTTTTTGCAAGGCATGCTTCACTTCAGCAGATGCTTCTTGTGAACAACACCCTCAAAATATTTGAAATTTGTATTGGTCAAAGTATCTCTAAACCACACCTCCAATCTTGTTTCATTGGTTGGACTCCAGATTTGCCATCTCCTAACTCCAGTTAGCTTTTGTTGAAGTCATCAGCCTAGCGATTCACATACTTTTCCAGCCTACACTGTGAATGTTTGAATGATGTATTCAGTAAGTACAAGAACAATGCAACAACTTCCATGTCCTTAGTTAAAACAGACTGTGTTTTTTCATTATTGTAGCTTAGGTGACGATCAGACGAAATTTTAAAACAAATTTATACATACTGTAAATGCAGCTATTTCCAAAGGGTTAACATACTTTTTCTTGCTACTGTATATTCATACAAAAGCAGTAAATACTGTACAAAAAAGCTTGAGGACCATGCAAACCATTTTTGGAAAGCAGGTGTGGAAATGTAAATAAAACTCAAAGGATTGTTTGGCAGTGGACAATTACTTTAAGGCATCTTTGGGGTACTCAAAATGTCCACAAGGCCAGTGATCTAACTCGACAAAAAGGTAACTCTGTACCTTGAGATAGATGTAATTGGAGGGCAACTGTCAGCATATAGAGAATAAATAAATAGGACATGTTACTGTTGGACATTTAGACTGCGCAAATCTATATGTATATATTATAGAGGATGACCAGGATAGATTGGTGTTCTGGCCAGGATGGATCCTGTTTTCTCACCTGGCCGGGGGGGCCAGAGCAGTGAGTGTTCAGGGGTAGGGGGCATGCTGTCTCAGCCTGGTGTTGGACACTCCATGCCATCATGGTCAAAATGGCATCTTAATGGGATTCAACAGAAGAACTTTGCCTGCCCAAGAGTCCAGAGCAGTGGATGGACTTGGGGAGGTAGTATATCAAGACTGCATGTGCCTTTTGGTGCTCTGAGTGGCAGCATTCCTGGGCCAGTGTGCCCAGATCCACAACTGCAGGGCGTAGTCTCATGAGGCAGCCCTGTGGGGTTTCATGGGTGCTGCCAGGAGGTGCTACAGGGAATAGTTGTCCCTATTTTGTGAGGTTTCTGCCTGACCTTGAAGTGCTTCCTAGGTGCAATGTTGCAGTTCTGGTAGTACTCCCGGGTCTGGTGTAAAGCAGGGCATTCCTCCTCACCCAGGCAACTTGGAGTCTGGAGTTAGAGGACAAGGTTTGCCTAGAGGAGATTCATTATTACATTGTTGTTGCTCATTTGCTGGAAAGGAACCTGTGAAAGGTATTTTTATTTAATAAAATTTCACTTGATTTGAACCGTTGACTGTATATATGAACTTATGTCTGAAATCAGGAGCCTGTGGTCCCCTCTTTTGGTAATTATGTATATATAAAATGCAAAGTTGACTGACTCCTTCTGTCACTCACTCAAAACACTATTTGCTGTTTAGTTAAAAAGCTGAAATTTGGCAGAATGGTAAATCTAGGACTGTATGTAACCACTAAGAAAGGGCATTTCAAGATATCCATATTTAAGGGTGAAAACACCCACACACAATAGAAAACCTAAATACCCCAGTATCTCAAAAATGCTGTGATGGATTTGATTGAAATTTAATGACATAATAGAAAAACATAATAGAAAAACGTTATAGAAAATTAGCCAGCACGTTTTTTTTTTATTGGTTCATATTTATTATTATTATGCTTACATGCTATACACTGAGAGCTTGTTTTACACCAATGAAGGACGCAGCAAAAGTTGTTTGACGGGCCACGAGAATAGCACCATGAACCAATAAGGTGGACAAATGACTGAAGATGGGGCAATGTCCATGATAGTAAAAGGTGACCTGACCACGTTGTGAAGGGAAAGAGAGATGTGAGCGAAAGTTAAGGAAGATGCAAATTTCAATGGTTAGCAAGTGCTGTTTTTTGCTGTTGACTACTTCTTTTCTGTGGATCTCCAGCCTCCAGTCGTAGCACTAAAATTGATTCTTCTTTTACCTTTGCTGATAGATTGCAGTGTTTAAAACTTTAAGGGAATACGCCACAACTCCACTCTTGAATAGCGGTACCAAAAACTACAAGGGGAAATCTTAGATAGTGGCGTGTGAATTTCAAATGGAGCAGTGCTGCTCACTCTCCACATTAATACTTCAGTGTATATCATAGTGTACCTGCACTTATGTATATCCACTTTAATCACTGCTTTGCATATAAATTTTCATGTGCAGACTTTTAAGGGGTACCACATACAACTGATGAAAAACACAAAAAAGAATAATATATTTAAGTGAATGGCAAAAACAAATGAAAATTGTAAACATCTAATAATGATAATATCTACTCAAATTTCACATTTTTCCTATTGATTACCTCTTTCAGTTCAAAAGAGTACACTTTCCTGAAAAATTGTGCTTTGCAGTGATCATGAACAAAAGCCAAGTCACTAGGAAAAACAGGAATTGATCTAATGGAGGAAAGTTTTACTGACATGCAATTGTATATAGCATGTTCAAAAGTAAGCAGGTCCAGTGACCTAACAATATTGGACTGATTGATTTCATTTCTTTTGTTTTTTCTATCTAAACAAAGGCAGGTAAACTGATACAGTATGCTTGTGGTCACACAGAATCTGTAGTAGGGTTTGAATACACAACTGCAGGGTTTGAGGCCCAAAGCCTCAACCACTACACCACACTGCCTTCCAATTATTTTAGATGTTGGAAAAAAAATACAAATGTTTTATACAGAAAAATACTCAGTTACTTACATAGTACTTCCGATACTCCTGATTAACCAAAGACATTACCACTAGGGCCCATTGTCTTATGAAATAAGTCGGGTAACACAGCTAATCTTTTTATATTTATATAACGTACAATATAACAAGTAGTAAACTACCTTATACTTCTGCCTCATATCTCTATGAAACTTCAAATTCCTTCCACGTGCTGATGACCTGTCTAAAACAGCCATGATGTGGGTGTGTGCATGATTGTTTGATGCCATGAACAGACTCGCGATCCTGAGTTGAATTCTTCTTTAACCTTAAGTTTTGGAATCTGCTTTGATCCACCAACTCCCTGTAATTCACTTAAGAGTAAAGATAATGGATGAATGAAATGACAAAATACAAATTGATCCAACCCTTTTAAACTATGGTTAACTGCTGCAGTATGCGGTGTTGCTGCTTCTCTGCAGATAATCCCAATTCAGCATATTGCGTATGTTGTTTTACTGCCTCCCTTTATCCAAAGATGTGCCTTCATGTCCACTGGTATCAGTAAATTCCTCTTTTTATTTATGTCCACCTTGTAGTAGACTAACATCCACTACAATGTGGATGCCCACCTTCTAATTCAAGTTAAGCTTTATTGTCATGGAGGTTCTTTCTTGTATGCTCTTACCAACATGACTGGCCTCTGTCTTCGTGTGCTAATGCACTTGAAAATAAAATGAAGATGGACACTGTAAATTATGCTATAGCTTCATTTTCATAATGTCTGATGTAAAAAAAGTTTCTTGACTCCGTTTTAGGGTTGGTTGTTGCCTTGTACTTGACAAAGGTCTGGTGCCCACAAATGATGGATACAATCATGAAGAGGGTGTCAGTTTTCTCCTAGAACTTCTAAAAGCTGTTCTGCCAAAGCATGGTGTTTTTAATGTGGTGTACTTGTACAATGGAGAGATGGAATAGAGAATGTATGTCTGGTTGCTAATGAAAGAAATATGAAAATAATTTGAATAAAATTTTAAGCACAGAAGCATATTTGGAATGGCAGTAAAATCATTTTTTATGCACTTAGCCCCATTGCTTTATAGATGGCTTAATTAACCCCATTATTGTAGCACAACGAACATACAGCGTGGGCTCCAGCAGACACGTAAATGCTCTTACTGTAGCAGAATTAGGCATGATATAATTGATAGCAATGGGTACTCATATGGAATAATTAATTTTTATTTGCTTACTCTAAACTATATGCTACTATGAAGCATGATAATTTAGTAAACTAGCATAACATTTGTGAACCCACTTAACATAGTAAAGGGCTAAAGTTGGGTCTGTGTGATAGCAAAACATTTTTTCTTGAACGGAAACACTGCAAGAAATTCAATAATAAAAATTATGTTTCTATGCAAAATCTGTTGTAAAGGAGATTATTTTTAGCCTATCTCTGTTGGGTTTCAGTTAAAGCTCAAATATCATGTACAAATATAATTTTGTCTTTCTATATTTGTTATAACACAGTCAAAAATATATATTTATTTGTATAACTAACACTGAACATGCCTTTCTATTATTGCTCTCAGTAACTCTGTAGCTGTTCGGCCAAAGCTGAAAATTCCATCATTCTTGAAGAAACTTTGGTTTCGACGAAGCAGACGAAATAGCAGAGAAGCTACAGGTACTGTAACTGTTCACATATGATTTTTTATATCAGTATACAACGATCCATGCATTTTCTGAATTCAGCTAGTTCATTACAAGAGCCAGAATCTACCCCGACATGATAAGTACAGTAGCCAGACCCATATGAGACATCTACACATATATCCAAAATAACATCTGGCCAACTAAGGCCAGGTTTATACTTCACACAACACAATGCATTCTCCTGTGGACGCTTCTGCTACACAAGCGGTGTACTGTTTATACTTTGTGCTCGTATTTTATGTAAATCAGGAAGATTCCAGCGGGTGGCAATGCGAGATATCATAGTCAGAAAACATTCGGCTTCCCTGTGTTGTGAATTGCCTGAAACATCCATTTAATTCTGAGGACACCCTGCCACAATATCTCCAAAAAGGATGATTACATCCATCAATCCAGGGATGCGCCCATTCCAGCATGCATCGGGCACGAGGCAGAAACAATTCCTGGACGGGGCATCAGCTCATTGCAAGGTGAATACACTAACATCATTTTAGCAACATCTAATCCCCAAACCTGCATGTCCTTGGAAGGAAACCGGAGCACACTATGGAAACCCAGCAGAAAAACATGCAAACACCAAGCAGGGAAAACCAGGGACCTGACTCCCTGCGAGACAGCAGCGCTACCACTCTGCCACCGCGCCACCCCCACATGTGTATTTAATAACAGTATTCATTATTTAAATGAAGTTAACGATTCATCTGTAAAATGTAACATACATACTTTAATGTGTTTCATCATGAAAGTGATATCAAGTATAAATCTAAGGATTCTAAATATGCAGGGAGCTGGAATATCAAACATTTAACATATTCTGTGTGGCAATTGCTGTTTGCTGCTGCTGTCAGGTCAGGAGGAAGCCCCAGAAGCACGTAGCAATTAACAACTGGGTCGGTTTTAAGATGACGATTACAATGGTCTACTTTAATGACAAAATAAACTACAAGATTAAAGTGAAAATTTCGAGATTATAGCCAAAAATTTAATCACAAAACAGACTTTTTCACTGTGTCCCTAATTTTTTTTTCTCTGTGGCTCAAATACACTTCTGTACATTCTGATGCTGTTGTGAAGGTACAAAAAAAAAGCTGATGGTATGTGAGATCTTTAAAATGTATCGTGTCATTACAATGTTGAATATGCAATGCTTGAAAAGCACCAAGAATACATTTGTATGTCAGCATTTTGCTTCAAAACATTGAACATCAAATATCAAAGCACGCACATTGATCCTATAGGATTTGCAAAGCGGCTTGCTGTCACATGATGATAGTAAACAGAGACTCTGACATCATGTTCCGACTTGATCACACAGCGCCCCCTAATTTTTTGCTGGTACTGCAAATCACGCACATGTGACATTAATTTCTGAGGACGTGCTCAGAGGACATGTCAAATGAACGCTGGGAACACATGGCAGCCATGCTGCATGCATGTACACGTTCTGAGCGTGAAGTATAAACTGGCCCTTAGAGTCGCCTGTCAACCAGACACACATCTTTGGGATGTGGGACGAAACCAGAGTACCTGGAGAAAGCTCACTGAAACAAGGAGAACATGAAAAACTTATTTCTTCCAAAATAACATCAAGTCATATTGTCTTATCACACAACCTTGTAGCTTATTTCTTCTATTTTCACTATTTTCTTAAGTGGCTGTGGTTCTCTTTGTAAAGAAAAACTTCCTAATGTTTGTGCAAAATTTACACTTAACAAGTTTCCAACTGTGAGTCTGCATTCTTGATGAACTCATTTGAAAATAATAGTCTCGATTCACTGTACTAATCCCCTTCATATTGAACAGACCAAATATCAAGCTGAGATCCAAGCAATGGCTAAATATCTATACTTTTGGACAATCATTAATACTCATGTCATTACACTGTCATGAAAAGTACTATTCCTGGCAAGATGATTATACTATTTCTTTGCTAGGAATGGGTTGCCATTGTGTCTTGAAGTGGTGTTTTGTGCCCAATGCTGCCAGAACAGATCCAACTTTTCCACAGCCAAACTGGATAAAAGTGGATCCAGAAGACAGAAGTTTTATAGAAGTTAGTAACACTGATAATTTATTTTATAAATCCTTAGTGAGATGAATGCAATATTGGGCATTGAAAGACTTTATTATTTAATTCTCAGCTTATTCTTTGGGATATGATATTCTTTTTAGTAATGGCTTGATAACACATTTTGCCTTGATGATCATTTTTTATTTACTCACATGAAGTAAGGAGCTCACAAAGTTCAAACAATGGTAAATCATTAAAGCTTTGTTAATACAAGGTGCAGATTACTCCATACGTAATAAACCCCTCTATTATAAATGTTCTGCAAAGTTTTGTTTAGTTTACTATTTTTGAACTGTTCAATAAATAATTGATCACACAAAAAAATTAAGGTACATCAAAAGTTATCATATCACAAACAAATCTTTTAATCAACATTCTGAAATTATCAACAGAAGCAGATCCTTTTAAATCATGTCATCTTTTCATATTGAGATCCCCAGGAAGTCCCAGGATGGACAAGGAAAAAAATATACATGTGTCAAAATTGTTAATAAAGTTCAGTCACCTTTACTCATGTTGGCCTACCAGAATAGAAGCTGAATTTGCAACTAAAACATTATAGTTTCCATCTCACAGCTGTCAGTCTGTGACAGTAAGCAAGTCTCGTAACCTGTCTGTGTCCCAACCGTGTGATAATGTGCGTCCCTATCAAATCACAGAAACTGTAACTGTAAAGCCTGTAAACATGATTACCATAAAAATACTCTCCTAATGTTATGTAGGACTAACTTTAATTTTTGTAGTCTGCTTTATCTTACAAGAAAAAATAAAATAAAATTTGCACATTTTGTTGTGTTTGTGACCTCTTCCACAAAGCTCCCAGAATATAAAACCTAACTAGACCTTCTGGAGTTTACCTTAGTGATCCATTAAGTTTTTATTTTCCCTTCTGTTCCCTTTATTCTCATAAAACTGGTATCTTGATACTTCAAATTACAAATATTTTTGTTAAGGGAGAAGTACCTATCTCACTTGTTCCATATTGATAAGCTTCTACAGGTCTAATCAAGTTATGGATACAGAAGAATGAATGAGCCTATTGTTGGAACACAAGTCACCAGCTGCCTCCCCTGAAGGACTATTAGAAAATTATTATGCAAAGGAAAAAAATCTGATAACATGGATAAATAGGCCAAGTCTCTACCGTTGTTTTTCTTCTTCTTCTTCTTATGCATGAGGACTTACGCAAGTCCAGGATTCGTCTCCGTGTCTCAAAAATAACTATATTCTGACTTGGCAAGTTATTTAGTCAATGCATTATTAATACAGCAAACTTATGATTAGGTAAACAGGCGATAAAATAAACCATATGTTCAATAGCTCTTACCTGTGAGGGTCTTGAGCGTGGGAAAGTGCTATATAAATAAAATGTATTATTATTACATGTTCTCCTTGTGTCTTCCCAGTTTCTCTTATGTGTTTGCCAGGTACATGCAAATAGTACTAGGTTGTTAGTAGCCTAATTATTTTTTCCCCTGATATCTTAAATTTATCGTTATATTTTGAACAGGAGAGTTTTTCAATCAGATTTATACATTTGATCATGCTGTTCATCATTTTCTTGATATCAGCATACAGAAATTTCTGCATGTACATCTCCATTCTCTAAATAATTATTGCTATTCAAGACCACATATCCGATTTCCGGTTTATGGAGAGCCAGAACCTGTCCTGGCATCAACAGAGGATCCTATCCTGAAAGGGAGCTAATTCCATCACAGGGTGTGCTTGCATGCACATCTACACTCACTCATGCAGAGCTAGTCTCGGTGTCCCCCAGTTAGTTTTATTTGCTTGTCTTTAGAACGTACGAGATGTAGGGATGCAGCATGTGGAGTAAGGCTACTTGTCTATCTTTTTTCTAGTTTCGGAGGAATAAAGTATCTATGTATTGTGCTTTTTTTGCTAATAATTTTAGAGAGGTGTTCTTTCTATCTCTGGCAATGTCATGGAAATACTTCCACCAAAACATACAACAACATACAAATATCTAGAATTGATATTTCATTAAGTAATTAGCAGCTTCAGAAAAGCTGCACGTGTCTCCGTTGTTAAGGAATGTTGGGCACTCGTGTCAGTTATTTAAATGTTTGATACATAGTCACTAAATGGTGCCTAATGATGATTATTTTCTTTTAAGTATTTTACATGTATGCATAGAAAGCCATACTCGCTACCAAAGTACTTATTTACGTATAAAGAAACATTTAATTTGATCAACCTTTTTTTGTTTGCTTCTTTGTTTACAGTGAGATGATCAGAATGTCTTGTCAGTGGATGGATCTACAGTTTGAAGATGGACCAACGCTCACTGTCTGTTCAAACAGGAGAGAAAAGCAGACATTAGCTATAATGTATGTGTAATGATGCCCCTTATAGGATCCCAGAAGCATTTCCAAGCATCAGCAGTGTTCTGTCCTGTAGTCACAATCTCCAGATAGCTGCCATCTTCCTAACTTAAAGTTGTCTCATGTCAGCTTGTTGTGACTCTTCTGCACCAATCCCGGACTTTCCCATGATCCTGAGAAGCAGAGAATTGGAACTGAACATTTAGCAGCAAAATGGACACACGTTTGCCATTGTAGAGGAAGACTGTGGACCCCAGAGCCTACTTCCATACAACTCCAGACAAGGCAAAGCTTCAGTTGGGTAATTAATGAAACCATCAAGTAGCATTTTAAAGTTTTATTATTTATTTGGATTTATATATTATTAAGCGAACTGTCATTTTTTTTAATAAGAAGAAATTAATCCTTAATATTATAACAAGCCTGTGGACATCTCAAGTAATGTGGATGAATGGACAGCTGCAAGTTCATCTTTCAAACATTGCGAGTCTGCACTGGGTGTTTAAATGTGATCCTTCAAACCAGTGTGTGTGTGTGAATATATATCTGTACATGCTGAATGGAGCTCATTTGGAACCCGAGATCCTTTACTATGATGGATATTTTGAAATTAATAATTAACATTAAGCCAGCTGGATTCCTCTTCATTTTTTTTATATAGTGCCTTTCATAGTGAACCATGTCATGGTAATATTTAAAGCAGTTTCAAATAAAAACATTCATGATATTTAAGAGCTTCCTCTATATATTTCCTCACTTGATCTTTTCATATAGCATCTTTCACTATTCATAAGGCACTTTGCTCGTACTAAATTATAAATATGTTAAGAGGACTGTTACTACAGTACATTTAAACCACTTCCATATACAGTGGCTACATTGGCTATAATGTATTCGTGCCCACACCCTCTCAGTTCTTTCTTTCTTTCTTTTTAAACTGTGAGAGATGTCTGAGTTTTTGTTTTTTTTATCAGGATAGAAAAACAGCAAATCATCCAAATTAAAAAGGAAATGACCAAGTCCATAAGTATTCACAGCAATGCAAAGGAAACTTAATTTCTTTGGGGGTCGGGCACACCTGATTATTATTTTAAATTTGGGATTATTTTTTCCAGTGTCAAACAAGCTGCAATCCTAGACATCTGAACCAAAGTGGATCACTGAAAATAGCCTTGGGTTTCAGCAAGAGGACGAGAAATGTTGTGAAGGGCCCATTGTAGAATGCCATCAATGGAGGTCTGTAGGAAGGAAAAAAAGCACTTAGAAAATGATTTCAATATGACGTCTCTGATAATAATGGTTACCCCCTCATCACATCGCTGCTTTTTCACATTGTTTTTCATCTTTTGGTCTATCACTGACAGCAGCACCTCAGCTATTACACTGCACAACAAAGTTTTTGCTTCTTGAACACTGTTTGGTGTTTCTTATAGATTTTTGGGTGCTGATCACAAATATCACATCAAAATTTACCCATCACGTACAGTTTCAGAGACATCTTCAGTTTTTGTCATGATTTTTTTCTTATATTTGTATCCAAACATTTTCGCTCCCGTAAGTGACTTATCAACAACGGGTTTGTGCAGCCTGGGCATGTCCAGGCATGGAATCAGGCCAGGTTGGAAGCTGTTCTGTGGAGGTTGACATCCTGGGCAGATCTGAATGAGCTGATATTGTCTTAGCATGCTATGTATGTGAATTTCTTCATTGGGAGTAAATAAAGGTATCTATCTATCTATCTATCTATCTATCGTATCTATCTATCTATCTATCTATCTATCTATCTATCTATCTAAAGGTGGTTTGCATACACCAATTCCTGCTCATTTGGTTAATATAGATAGTCAGTGTGTATGTATAGTATCAGTATAGTAAAGTATAGTATCTGTGGCAATATAAGAGTAAGTAAGCTTGATGCTATAGATGTTTTGGTGTCGGGCAATATGTCTCGTCAATGTCATAACAGCCGCGATACATTCTGCTATATCTGTGGCGAATATACACTTGCGCCTCAAAGACGTTGGATGACTGCTTTTGTGAAGAAAGGTTATCATCTGTATTTTGGCTGCAAAATTGGTGATTAAGACAAGGAATGGGCGCCTCACAGAGGCTCAGAGGCACTCGAAAGACAATGGCCGTTTGCTGTTCCGATGATATGGCGAGAACAGAAAGACCATGTGACGGCCTGTTTACCTGCTGCTTGACTAATGTGTTTGGTTTCTCTGGCAAAAACAAAAAGTCAATTGAATATCCTAATCTGTCTTCAGCAATGAGACCCGTACCACATGACGACAGTCTTCCAATTCCGAAACCACCAGAGGATTGGATCTTAGACAAACCAGATGAAGAAACTGCAATGCAGGGTACTGACAGTAACATTGACCTGGATTTTGAACCGTGCTCATCAGGTGATCCACATCTGGTAATATAGTCCGAAATTGAACGATTTGGTCAGAGATTTGGTCTGTCAAAAGCAAAAGCCGAGCTGCTGGGTTCGAGACTGCAGGAATGGTGTTTGCTGTCACCAGGTACGAAAATTTCTGTGTTTCGAGGCCGACATCATGGTATAACCAAATTTTTTGTACAAGTCGACAGTTTTTGTTTCTGTTGTGACATTGAAGGATTGTTCTCGGCCTTGGGTTGTGATCACAACCCGGCAGAGTGGCGTCTCTTTATTGGTTCATCAATGTTAAGCCTGAAAGCTGTTCTGCTACACAATGGCAACGTTTATCCTTCAGTACCTGTTGGCTATGCAGCACACATGAAAGAAATGTATGAGAATATGGAACTGTTGCTGAAGCACGTCCAGTATAGCAGGTACAACTGGAATATCTGTGTAGATCTTAAAGTCGTTGCTCTGTTACTAGGACTGCAGCTCTGCTATACAAAGTACTGTTGTTTTATCTGTGAATGGGACATTCGTTCCAAAGAGTTGCACTATTCTCGACAGAACTGGCCACTCTGTAAATAAGTTAGTTCCAGGACAGAAAAATGTGGCACATGAATCGCTTGTCGACCCAGCAAAGATATTTTTGCCTCCTCTTCACATAAAACTGGGGGCTCATGAAGAATTTCGTGAAAGCACTGAACAAGGGAAGGCGAAGGTTTTCGTTATTTAAGACACCAAGATCAAAGAGGGGCATTTTTGTTGGCCCCCAGATCAGACATGTTATGAGTGACAAGCGGTTTGAAGATCTGTTAGTTGGGCTGGAAAAAATTGCCTGGAAAGCCTTCAAGATGTTGACAATTTTCTGGGCAATTACAGAGCCCCAAACTACATTCAGCTGGTAGACAAACTTCTCAAAGCATACAAGACAATGAAGTGCAACATGCATCTGTGTTCCTTTTTTCTTTCCTTTGTTTCACTTCGCTGCTTTTTTGGTTTATAAAGATGCTTCTGACAGGGCACATCATGAATTTAAACTCTTTCCTTCACTGAGCCCCTTCAATCCCACCACTTGTGTCCACTAATACATCATGGAATCTCAGAACCATGGAGCTCACTATGTTCATGGCATCCATCAACACCTCAAAGATTGAAAGGGGTTTGCTGACAGAGAAGACTAAGGAGTTCCTTACCTCACCAATCAAGGAATCAAACTCTTCTTTATTAACTATTGGCTCAGATGTTCCATTATTTTTTCCCATTGCATGTTCAGGTAATGTAATCTGATAAGGGAACAAAAATGGATATTCAAATGACATGATATCTGCCTTGCTTGTAAATGTGCCAGCATTTTCAAATCTGTTTAGTCTGGGACATTACAAACTGTTCCACCAGTCCCTGTCAACATGTGGTTAGTTGACCTGATCACGGGCCACTAGAGAAAACTCAGAAGGCACACCAGGAGGTGTAATATGTGCCTAAAACACAGAAATATTTATTTACATATGTCTGTCTCTCTCTGTGTCTACTGTCTACAATATAAAACCAGGCTGTGTACCTGTGAATTCCCCACAGTTGTGATGATCTGTTTGCTCTCTGCCTCTGAAGCACTACGAGTGCACGATTTGCATCGAAGTTTGATGTTTCTGTGGAAAGACAAAAGTCTTTGATTTCTTCCTCACATGTACCCAGCTGTTTGTAATCTTCATG
This sequence comes from Erpetoichthys calabaricus, assembly GCF_900747795.2. Classification (NCBI taxonomy): domain Eukaryota; kingdom Metazoa; phylum Chordata; class Cladistia; order Polypteriformes; family Polypteridae; genus Erpetoichthys; species Erpetoichthys calabaricus. Next base: position 175,850,732 of record NC_041395.2, read on the forward strand.
TTCTCAATATCCAGTGAATACAAACCCTAGTCTGTCAGCAGAGCTGTTCATGGGAAAGTAGCAGTGGGCATGATACAGCTGGAAACAGTGCGAGCAGCGACTAAGGCCTCCTTCATGCCCACACACCCCACACTTCTCTCTTAGATTTGCTAGGTGGTTCACTGGTCGCTAAGAGAAAGAAAGGAGATGTTAGATGAGACAGATGGCAGTAGAAAGCATGGATACCTCTGGTCTCTGGGTATATTCATGGACATATTATGCTCAACACACATCGGGCACTTCAGGGGGTCCTTGGTAGGAGCCAGACGTTCCTCACCTGTGTTCAATATCTTTTCAACATGCAACTATTTCAATTAAAATGTACCCAAATAGAACTCATAGTTCCAAGTTTGAGTGATTATAGGGCCTTATCTATGGTTTCCAGTATTGGGTCATGTACTAAATTAGTGTTTGAGTTTTTGCTTTGAGTATTACTTTCAGCAGTGTGCCTGTCTGCGGAGAGAGTGTCAACCTTGTCAAAAGGTTTACTTACATCGGCAGTGACATTCATGTCTCTGGTGACTCTTCCTATGAAGTTAATAGACGGATTGGGAGAGTATGGGGGGTCATGAAGTCGCAGGAAAGGTTTAGTGTTGCGCTCTCAATATACATGCAAAAGGACAAAGGTCAAAGTCTTTAGAGTCCTTGTGCTTCCTGTCATGCTATATGGTTGTTAGACATGAACACTATCCAGTGACCTGAGACAAAGACTGGACTCCTTCGGTACTTTGTCTCTTCAGAGAATCCTTGAGTACCGCTGGTGTGACTTTGTGTCCAATGAGCAGTTTCTCACAGAATCCCGAATGAGGCACATTACCTGCATTATGAGGGAGAGTCAGTTACAGTGATCTGGCTCTCAGGACCTTCATTGTTGGACTGGAGCAGGCCAAGAAGACACCCACGTAACACTTGGCTGCAGCAGATAGATGGTCATTTCCAAGAGTAGGACTGGACCGCATGTCTGCAAGGGGGGATACCCATCAGGATCCCAAGCTGTTTCATCGTGTGGTGGGTTTGGCAACATGCTGTACCCAGTACATGCTCCCAACTTGACCAGACCTGACCTATTAACTCCAATAATGTAAAACTATTGGAAAAAAATAAAAAGCTTTTGGCCACTGTATGAGGTGATTGGAAGGGGCCCTGTCGCGGACATTTATAAGGACTCTTAGGGGGCAAGATCAGGGGATGAGTATATTGGACTGTAATACTGGATGTTTTGCTCCTGTAATCTAAGATACAGCTCACCAAATCTCTAATTCATTCAAAAAGGAATTTGGAAATAGTTAAGTTTTGCTACAAAAGGCATCATTATGTAAATCTATTCTATTAAAACCCAAATCTTTCTTTTCCCTTATTTCTTCATATTCAGTACTTTGATTTTTAACTTAACTACTCACATACAACTATTACATCCAGTGGTAACACTCAGCATTCATTGAAAGACCTGCTGTTCATTTCAGTTATTTTTTATATATAGTTACACACTTTACAGCACAGTACCGTAGGAGAGAAGTGAGCACCATTACCTCATATTCTCATATTCTACCTCATTTTCTCCTCATATTCCAGTTTCCATCTTATATCTCTAAGCTTAATTGGAGACCTGAACCTGGCTGCATAGGTGCCGTCTTTGGGGTGCATTGGACCAATTATCCCCCATAAGTTTTCTGATGATAAAATTGAGTTAAAATCCTCTGCTGAATGTTCTTAAGTTGCTGCAAACTTATAATATGGACTCTTTACTTGACATAACCGGTAGACTACAGTAACAGAGACAGTAACAGTAAAAACTTACCTAGGCAGCCCAATTGACCACAAGCATAGAAATTAAATTTTGATCTCTTAAATAAACCAAATATCCCTATATAGTCACATAATTCAATGTGATCAGAATATAATAATCATCTTTACATATGAACCCATGATTTGTGTTTACTGTGTCCATTACAGAGCAGGCATCTGATACCATCTGATTGTCAATGAGAAGCTGATTAAAGAGAACTTTTTAGTGAGCCAGCATCAAGTGTGAGGAATGTCATCAGTCAATTGAAAGATAATAGTGAGTGATGGAGCACAATGTTTGACAAGTTTTAGGCAAAGGTTTTAATGTAAGTTCCTTTGGGAGACTTTTATGCTTTTGCCACGAATTCAGTCAGTCTGTTGCAATGCATTGAAATTGTAAAGTTACAGATAAATAGTTGTGTTCACCTTTTAATTTTATTTTGTCATGTCTGTGTCCCCTATGATACTCACTTTAGAGTGTGCACTTCAGAAGAGGTCATCCACCTGAAGCTAAGCATGTTCGGACCCAGCCAGTAGTTGGATGGTAGACCATCTAGAAAAGCTTGGGTTGCTGCTGGAAGAGCTGATGGTGAAGCCATTGAGGCTGGTTACCCTGCGGTCTGTGTGTGGATCCCAATGCCACATTGCACTGACAGGCACACTGTGCTGTAAAAATGTTGCCATCCTTCAGATGAAACATGAAACCAAGGTCCTGACTATCTGTGGAGCATCCTTCGTAAGCAGCAGGGTTACCTCCAATGCCCAGGCTAAAATTGCTCTCGATGGCCTAGTCATTCTGGTCCCCTAAATATCTCGTGTCTCTCATTGGCTGTCTATCACTCTCACCACTTCACTGCCTAACAGCTAAAATGTGTTGAGTTTACTGGCACAAAATGGCTGCCGTTGCATTATCCAGGACACATTAGTGGTGGTTTAAATGGTTCCTCACTCACAATGAAAAGCATTTTGAGTAGTGAGAAAGTGTTATATAAATGTAAAGAATTATTATTATTATTATTGTTGTTGTTGTTGTTTTGGGAAAATGAAGCCCTACAAATACAAGTTTCAAGCACATAATTCAAATTAATGTTGTTGCTATTTGAAATAGCAGAAATTTATATTTTTTTATAAAATGCTACTGTCTGTGTGTGTGTGTGTGCATGCATGTGTATGTGTGTGTGTACGATCCCTCCAAGTAATCCTTTGGTCTCATTGGTAGGGATGATGACATAATATGTTAGGGGTACAAAGATCAATTCCTGATTGTGGCATTATACCCGAAGAGATGGGAAGTATTCACAAGAATATGAAGGATATTCCCAGTGAGTGTAATGGGGGCCTGTATACCATTGGTGGTAGCCAAAAAGCAGACTGGAAGCAAGCAAGGCACCTCAACATCACAAAGTCTGACACACAGGCATTATGGGAACATGATCGAGAGAGGGAAAGGTCTAGACTTGCGAGGATATCAAAGAAAGGCAAAGGAAGAAGACTGAAAGTAGGGCAATTTTTAATTTATTTTATTACCTGTCTTTAACAGGTAATGTAACTAGTTTGCTGTAAATTAAAAATTAAAAAAAACCTCCAAAGTAACCTATAATGCATTTCAACAAGAATGCAAAACCTCCACTGTGTTGCCTTTTGCAACACCAGGCTCCTCAAACATAGCTGAGTTTTTAATGCTATGTGTAAATACTGCAATCCCCTGCTGCTGAATCTTTCCATACAAATGAGAAATTTATAAACTCAAGTTGTCACAAGGTAGGCTATTGAATGTGGCCAAACTGAATTATTTTTATTGAGGTTATTAAAGTTTATGTCATATTGGTGTCCATGCCTCACTGATAGAAGTGAGTGTGGATTGAGTGCAGGAGTATCACATAGAATAGACTGAGCTGATATTTACTGATAAACATGATTTTCACAATATGATTATAATTTGATTATATTGGATGACCTATGTCCTTGTTAATTGTTAGCATTTGCCTTTAGCATTATTAGAAAGCATTTTAATTAAACCCTGTTGATCTGTGACCCATTCCATCTGATACTTTAGTACAAGGACAAGTATTGAAAAGAAAAGCAGTACAGTCTAGTGTAGCAGAATCCTGACTCCAAGCATCCTGCTTATCACTAACTAGCAAGGACATGAGAAATTAAACTAATCATGTACATCTGTAAATGACAAAGTATATTTAAGAAATGTAACCATCAACTGTAAGTATATCTTTCCGTGTACTGAGTGACTCCACGTACGTGTCGATAAAGGTATTCTTCTCATCCTGGACTGGCTTCGTGATTTAACTTTAAACATTTAACTATTAATATAGGGTGCTGTAGATAATTGATAGAAGTAATAAAGTATAAAAAATACTTTAAAATGAAAATCCAATGTGTGATGCAAATGTTGAAAAATGTGAAACTCTGAGGGTCCCAATTCTTACAATAAATACAATTCTAGAAGTAAGACTAGATGACCATTCAGCCCTTCCTATAGATTCTAAGCATTTTAAATATTTAGAAAGGCTAGCATTGCCAGACACAAAGAAAATTTCACATAATCCAATAGATGCATTTATTTTGTATATATAAGAAAATGCATTAAGCATATTAATTAAAACATTGATCATAAGGACTACGTTGAGTTTGCTACAAACATTTTAATAATACGTTCAATTAGGGATTGTTTACTGCTTATTTATGAATTGTACAACAGCACCATCTGCCGGGAGATGTGGGAAGTGCCCCTCTTGCACTAAATATAGAAAAGCTACTCTTCCTTTGGGAATCATAAAGGGGCATGAAAAAAAGTAAATTAAGTACAACATTTAAAACCACCATTAAAGCATAAGAATCCATGTGTTTTTATGTATAAAGTTCCTGCTTTACGATGGCAGAGGCCAACTTTAAAGCTGAAGGTCAAAGGTGAATGAGTGGCCTGAAATAACAAGCTTGATGTGGTTTCAGGAGCAAAGGAAACTCAGTGATATCCACCTGTCATTCTAGAGGATGACACTTTGGCCACCTGACATCCATCTTTCTTTCTTTCTTTCTTTCTTTCTTTCTTTCTTTCTTTCTTTCTTTCTTTCTTTCTTTCTTTCTTATTGTTGCAGGTTTACTCCTCTGCATCAGAAACTCCACCTCTGGGTTTCAGTCACTTACACTGCTCAAGACATTCCTTCACAATGTTACATAATGGATGAATGAACTGATTGCTCATTAATCACTGTGTTCTCCCACACTTTTCAGTTGTCATGAGCCGAATTGTCCCCAGTAGACCTGCCTATAAATCCACATTATAGACTCACCTCAGTAGACATCTCTGCTGGCTGACTACTTTTGGTGGTTGTGATGTTAGCCAAGGACTTTGAGGTCAGAGAAGTGAAAAAGGAGATGTCAACAGCAGAACCAGTGGGGTCCAAACTACTTCTGGTATCAGGTCCTGGATTCTTATGTTAACAAATCAGAAAACATTTCAGATCAGTCATACTGGTTCAGTGTTATTTTCATCAGGTGGGGGGAATGCCTACTTTAAAGTTTGTAGGGTGTGTTTCTGCCCTTTATTTTTAATAATATATGTGGTGTAGAATGAATATCAGTGTTTCTTTGCTATTGTGTCTTACTCATTTGCTATAAAAAAATGATTGCAAAAAAATAAATTAGAGCACTTTGATCTTTTCCAAGGATGGCATATACTGTATTGAGATTAAAAAACAGTTTCTTCATACTGGTAGTCATAAGTTTGAAGAAAAATTAAGTTTTAAGTGAAATGGTCATTATTTAAATATAATGTTTTCATTAGTAGACATTGACGTACACAAATATTAAATACTGTAACTCTGTGAAAAATCATCATGTTTTCAAAATTCACAAACTTTTAAAATATTAACTTAAATAAATCCTGTACAAATACAATTAATAAATATTGAGTTGATGGGAAAAAAGTTAAGAAATCCTCTTCATCAGGCCTACAGCAGGACATTGAACATTACATTCAATCACCATTTTCTCACCCAATTGGGCTATTTTTTTATTTTTTAAGGCTGCATATTTGGAGCTACTTTTTAAACAAAATAATGGTACTCTGGACTATTCTTCAATGCTCCCATCCACTGCATTTTTAACATGATTTTCATCCATATGGCACTCCATCCAGTGCTATTTGGACTGATATATGTTCTTTACCATTGTAAAACCACAGAGGATTCCTTACCCCATTGTCTGGTGGTAAATACCCATTCTATCATTCTGAAATATCTCTGATGGGATCCCCCAGCTCAAGCTTTGATCCTCTCATTCTGACACCACCCCCCTCTTTCCTGTGTGTCATTTTGCCTACCTTAACCTTTGGGCTATTATTTTAGGAAAATTTGCTATTTTTAAGCTGTAAATATTTTTAGGAACCTGGCAATTCTTCCTTGGACTCAAGAATATGAAGGGGGAAGCAAAAGCTAAGTCACAGCACCAATCCTCTTGAAGGCACAGACTCTCTGCTCTCAGCTTTAGCTTCATACCAGAATGTAAGCCCATTAGCCTAAAAGATTGAAACCTGTGACTTCAGCATTGCAGCGTCCATTCTATTCTCTAACTCACTTGTCTATCTCAGGATTGTTGCAGGGATTTTCCTGGAAAACTGGTGTTGAATGCCTCCAATGCAGTTTCCCACATTTGCTAAATCAATATCATTGTGGAAAGAAGCTGATCTTTTAGCTTGTGGTAGCCAAACACCCTAGTACACACCCTAGTAGCAATTTACACTATATAGGTGTTTCCTTTATTTTGTCAATTTTCATATCCATCTGCATTGTCAGATGTGCAGGTAAAGTCTACCTTATACAGGTAAAGACTTTCAATGGTATACCAGAGGAAGGATTTAGGGATGACATAGTGATATACCCAGGAGAAGATGGTGAATGTCCATGCAGCCATTTTTTAAGGTTTATCCAATCAGTTGTACGGAACCTAGGGTATCTATCTATCTATCTATCTATCTATCTATCTATCTATCTATCTATCTATCTATCTATCTATCTATCTATCTATCTATCTATCTATCTATCTATCTATCTATCTATCTATCTATCTATCTATCTATCTATCTAAAGCATTAAAAAATAAAAATATAACATTTAAACACATACCTGAGCCATGTGAAAGGCTCTTTCTGAGGGCAGCTGAGTATTGCAACTGACCCCCTTACAGGACTGACAGCGCCACGTCCCACTGAAGTGAAACAAACAGCCATTAATTAAAAAAAAAACAGAAAGTGCAGATAAGGATCTACAGTTTGTATATCAGAACCCAAAACCACAATGGATATGAAAAGGGGATACTTTAAACATTAAAGGTGTGATTTGTTACATGGAGAGACAGCACTAATGTATGGGAATTATTTTTTACAGTCAGTCAGAGCTGTAATGTATAGTGCCTTATGCAGGTAAAATAAAAATGACACATCCATTTTTCTTCTTCAGCTGACAGAGGCGATTTCTTTACTCATAAAGGTAACACTATGGTCAAAAATGACAATAGTAGATTATGGTGAATAAAGATTAAAGTTGTTCAATGGACTGTGATTACACTGTTTTGCAAAGAGGAGCTCTTTCATAGCTCCATTTTTTCTTTGTTACTCTATGAACAGGTGTCCCATTTGACAGTATTGTCATCATATTATCATTGCTAAAACACTAGGTAATGGGAATTAATTTTTTTTTCTATTGGGCTATGCTTAGTTGCCAAATTATGTGGATATCCAAATCATATATACAGTACAAGTTTCTCCAGGCTTAATTCAAGAGTTGATCTTGCTGTCTTACCTTGGGATTTCAGTTAATGGAGGAATCAGGCAGTTCAGGTGGAAGGCTTTAGGGCAACCATCACAGCAGATGAGTTCCCCACCATCTTTGCAAACTGCACATTCATCGTCATTTCTTGGGATCTGCAATACTACTCAGCATTAGATATTTTTATAAGGCAAAGGGAACACACTCCTTGAAAAATGGGCCCTAAAAATTGCAGCCTTACTGGAACAATGAATTTCCCCACACTTATGGCAGAAAGGTGAAGTAAGTTCAAGAAGGAAAGATATACTTACCCAGTTTTAAATGTGGACTTGCTGTACACTTCCAATTGAAAGAAACTAATGCAGCAACACTATGTCATTAGTGGGCTCTTCCTTTAGATGAGTTAAAAGTGTGGTTGGCATGATATGGCAGGCAAATGTCATATGTGGGTGAGCTTTAATCTTGAATTGAGTGTACCTGTTGTCTTATAATCTCAGGCCTGCCATTTGTTTAAAAAGAACCAGACACAGAATGTGAATACAGGAACATTCTACATGTCATCCTAAGAAGATCTAACTATTTTTGTTCTCCATCTCTGTTTCTCTCCATCAGTCTTACTATGAGCAGGAAACTGACAATCTAAATGTCTGCAAATGGGCTCTTAAATTTTTAATCTGCTACAATGTTCCAGACACTGTATATTCTTTCTAATTAACAATAGTCTTATAGTTGTGGCCACTAGGGGATGTCTCAGAGCCTCAAACCCCTGATATAACTACACTGATGCAAGTCCCAGGTTCAGAACGTTTACTTTACTGAACCAAATACCTTTTCACTGGCTTTTCAACCAACACAATAGTATTCTTTTCCTTTCTGCCTTCAATCCACCCCAGGGTCTTATTTCACACTCTATACACTATATTCCAAAAAAAATCAGTTTTATAAAAGCTGGTGTCCACACATTTCTATGCAATTTGTCCTTTATAAATCATAAACACCTTGTAAATATGTGTACATGAGTGTGCTTCGACCACTGCCCTGAAACATTCATATAAGAGGCATGCTAATTAACCTCATATGTGTATAGTCATGATGCTGCAGAACTTCACTGGCCAGTGGAGCAGCCTCCCACTTGACACATCGAGACATCGTCACCTGCGTTCAAGAGTAACTGACTGCGCTCTGCAATTGAGAGCACAAGATCATGCATGGCATTATAGCATCTCTCCTCTGTATTCTTAGGGTCAGGTAAAAGAGTAAGGTGCCAGCATCTGAAAGGGTAGGCGTTATTACCTGGCACATGTAATGACGTGATTGCTGTTACAATGTATAGTACAGGCCATATGAAACACGATGGTTTACTCACTTACCCCACCAACAAGCCAGCCATCACGTACAGCACCATCACATCTACCTAAGCTATTTTCCCTCAAAATAAACAAATTGTGGGTTGACCCAGGCCACCAAGGCACAAGATTTGTCAGTCTTGTCTTGGTATCACAGATAACTTGTGCACTAATGGAATGTCACTACTCACGATTAAGAAAAGTAGCTTAATTTTCACTAGGCGTCCTTATTGCAATATGAGTGCATTAAATTGCTCCGATTAATGCACTCAGACACTGCTGCAAACTGCCTTTTAATGTTAGTAAAAACATGTTATGTTTTTCTACATGCACCAACACAATAAAAAAACTGGATGTAGCATCTTGCTTGTCGGTTAATGGCTTCCAGCACAGCGGACATGATAAAGTGAAGCTCAGCTGAGATATTACTGACCTGACGTCGGCCAGTTCTGTGACAAGTGACAACAAGTAGCTTATAAAAACTGACCAATAACCAAAAAAGTTAGTCAGTGCAAATATGCAGCATTGATCCTCTTCAAAGTGAAATAAAATAGAGTCTGAAGATCATATTCATCAATTCTAAGATGTAATATGTTTGTAATGTAAACGTGCATTACAATGGTGGATTGTATTATTATGCATGCAAGTCATAGTTTAGCTGGTTTGGATGCATTTCCTTACTTAAAGCAAGCAGCTATCTTCTGATCTCATGGGTCACACTGCACAAGAATCACAGGCCTGCTAGGCCTACAGTATCATAGACACACCAGACACACAAAAAATGGCAGCAGTCGTGATATCTAGAATACAAAGTGGCAGCACCTACAAAAATGAAATAATAATATGGCTAAATAATATCACCTGAATAATTAAAAAAATACATATTTCCAAAATTAAAGAAGTCAAAGAAAAATTATTTTAATAAACTTCTAACACACATCTTTTTTGTCAGTCTCAATCAGAACTGATCACAATTAATTCAAGTATCAAATCCAACTCAGTACCCAAATTGTTACTTGTCAGTTAATACTTTACTTCCTCAGACAACAATCATAAGAGCTGAAAATGTCCATCTAGTATTACAATTCAATAACATAATCAGTTGAAGGAGAATGCACCTTCTTCTTGTATAAATAATACCCTTCATCCTTAGACAAAATGCATGAGTTGTAATTTACATATAGCTAAACACCAATGGCCTCATATATCATGCACTGTATAGAATTAACACTAAAACATGGCGTACGGACAAAAACAGAAATGTAAGCACGCACAAAAAATCCAGATGCATAAAACTGTGTGTACACCAAGTTCCACACACTTACTCTTTATTATAAATCTCAATGAATGTGACATGTATAACAGATGTGCATGTGCCTACAGCCACACCCCAACTCCTCCCAGAATTTCGCATATCAATATAAATATCACCTTCCGTTCTGTGCTTTGCTAAAGGACAATGGTAAAATCACATTGAAAAAAAAGAATTTTAGTAAATGCAACATGGAGGCAAGGAAAAATGTACTATTTGTTGGCATAAGCAGTGGTGATACTGCATGGTGGAGACACTCAAAAGTTCAAGTTCAGAAAGTCGCACTATTCCCAAAATAAAAGAGAAGTGGTCAGATATCAAAGTTAATGTGAAAAGGTGAGTCTCAGCCCACCATCTGTTTATTCTGTTTCAGACAATATTACAAATGCTGACTCCCGTACCGATGACACGACTCCATGTGGTGATGGTGCTGGCTGCACACACACCTCTGCCTCTGAAACCGTTGGGCTACCATCTGGCTGTGTGCTGACAGACACTGTTCTAGAGTCACAAAATGCAATAGTGGATGCGGTAAGAGATGTGGCCAATGAACATAGGAATATATGGGATATACTATGTGATATTAACCACAAATTACATTCAAACAAAGTTGTAACACTGTCCAATTTGGCTGATCATTTGGTGGGTCAGGGTGCGTTTCATCATACCACATCTCTTCAGGTACAGGCAAGCACCTATTGCATGGCACATTACGCAGGACGCTACATGCCTGCACAATGAGACATACTTTCTATGGACTATAGAGCAGCGCATTAATAGAATGGACATGTATTCTATGTACATAAGCAAATTCATTCTCTGAAGGTGCCTTTATAGTGTAGCATTGGCGCTGAGCGACACAATGGATCGATTCTCTTCTTTTTACTTGGCTATTTGAGGTGACTCTCTGTCTTTAAAAGAACTGCTTTCCTTTTGCCACACTAGTTGGAAAAAGCACCTGCTACTGTACAGAGCTGCCATTTTTATAGGTTCTCCAGCTCTACTGTATATGATAAAATGCCAGCTTATTCTTTTGTTGATTCATCCCTGGCTGATGTAACTTGTCCAGCGGCATTGGCAATAGCAATGAGTGTGCAGCTCACCACTCTGATTACATTTGGAAAACTTTACATTGTTGCAAATTGTGCTTTGATGTTTTGCAGTTCAACCACAGTGTTAGGATATCTTATATATCTGGATGACAGCAGATAATACCATCCTATACACCTGGCATGGTGAGCCTTGGTGATGTTTGTGAAATACCCGATCAGTCAGCAAGCTCACGTTGAAAAACTCCTGTAAAAGTGGACAAAACTCACAAAGGAGCAGGTAGAACACAATTTCTCAAAGTCTGCCTTTGTAAAGCTGGCGTGAGTTCAGCACAAAGCTCCATGAGGTTAGCTCATTGAAATCTAAGTTTATTTAGAAGTCATCATCTGTAAATATGCGCTCTATTCTGATTCTTCCATTTGCGATGTCTTCTAACAACACTAAAGCAGCTATGGTAGTTGGAATAGTTTGGCCATTCCATACACCATAATATTGTTACAGAATGATTACAATCATATGAATTAAATTTGTAAACAATATGTAATTAATTTCAGTGTATTTGATAAAAACTGAGTCATTGATGTGAATATGAAAAAGAAAGATAAATGACACAGAAACAGTAGCACTGCTTTGACGATGGGTGCCGCCAGTTTGCAAAACTGAGGAGAAATGTGCATATGCAAGGTAGGGGGTTACCGTGAAAATGTGAGTGGCTTTACGCCAAGTTTAGTTTATACATCTCAAACTGTGCAAGGAAATGGACGTACGCAACATATACATGAGGCCCCAAGTCACAAATCTCAACCACGTTGGCAGATTTTCCTTGCTCCATTCAGGTTAGGGGATATTGAGTTGTTTAAATGTTAACAAAGAAAAAGCAGCAACTGAGAAATGCAGCCCTCTGTATACAGAAAATATGAAGATGTGAATACTCGGTGAAGCAGTTTAAATTACTTTAATCTACTGCTAAAATATTAAAATCTAGTAAGTGCAGAACAGACATCAATTTTATTTCATTCATTGTTAATATAATGTAATATTTGCAATCAACTTTAGCTGTGGGCCTAAAGAGCTCCACTCTGTTGTCGCTTTATATTATACGTCAGTGTTAACTCTTGGTAACACTACGGTTAAGATTAGGGCAGGGAGAAGGTATTCTAACTCAAGTCAAGTAAACCAAGTGACGAAAACCTGCAATCAAATTTGCTGTCTAGCACAGCTACTAGATAGCGAAGTTGCGGAGGCCTGCAGCTGGAGCCATCTCAATATTTAAGCTGAATTTTCCCTTATCACCCATGGTGCCTTTTTACCATTACATTTTTACTGTCAATTGAGCCTCAAACAGATGTGACAGTTTCAAGAATTATCTTGGCAGTTGTCAGCTGTGACCATTTTTATAGACTGAATAAACACTAAAGAAGCCTACCCTGCCACAAAGTAAAAAAAAAAATGATGTAAGCGACAGTAATATATGCTGTACTTATAAATCGTATCAGCCATATCCTTCAGTACCAGAGACACAAAGAGAGCTCTATTAATGAGAAACAATGGCTTGCTTAAATAATAACAGACCATAAAACAGTTTTTTTTGTGTGAGTTTTTATATTATGGTAAGGATTATGACCAACCAAAAAGGCAGAAGGTCCTAAGGGGAGCTACTTGTTTAAACATGACGAAACAACACACGCAGTGTCAGCATGGGTTTCTTCTGGATGTTCTGGTTTCCTCCCACAGTCCAAGGACATGCATACTAGGTGGATTGGCACTAGGGTTCACCCTGTGATGAGGTGGCCTCTTGTCTAAGTTTATTGTTCCTGCTTTGCTTACCAGGATAGGCAAATCTTTCCCCAGGGCCCTACTATGGATAAGCAGGTTTAGAAAATGAATGGGTGGATGAATAATAATAATAATAATAATTCTTTGTGTTTGTTTAGCACTTTCTCACTACTCATAGCACTTTGCATAGTGAACCACTACTAATGTGCAGCATCCACCAGCCATTTTGCAGCACTGTGTTCATCACGCATTAGCTGTTAGGTGGTGAAGGGGAGAGAGAGAGAGAGAGAGAGAGAGACAGCCATTTGAGGGGATGACTATGAGCCAGAATGACTGGGATGAGTTGGGTAATTTTGCCAGGACATCAAGATTTACCCTACTCTTTATGAAACATGCCCAGGGATCTTTAATGACCACAGGGAGTCATCTGGAAAACAGCACCATTTGTACTACACAGTGTCCCTGTCACTGCATTGCAGGCATTGGGATCCACACACAGACCACAGGGTAAGCACCCCTTGATGGCATCACCAATACCTCTCCCAGCAGCAACCCACACTTTGCCTAGATGGTCTCTCATCCAGGTACTGGCTGTGCCCAAACATTCTTAGCTTTAGATGAACTACCTGTTCTGAAGTGTATGTGATATGCCTGCTGATGGAGGGATGGAACAACATGCTAGTTAAAGGCATGGCACAGAGTGCAGTAAAAGCATAAGGCTGGCATCATACTATAGCACTCAGAATCACTTCTGGTCAGAAAGCTTATCAAATTTGATGACTGCAATTGGTAAATCACATTGCTTTTATGTTACCAAATTAAATAACTAGTAATCACAGGGGTGACTGATTACACAATGTTTCTCTTTTTACAACTTTTATTCATGGTTACATCATTCCTCCTTCTGGTAGGTAATTCATTTAGAGCACATCAGAGCATTGCTTGAGGGTAAACAGAAAATACTGAATAGATATCTCTGCTGGGATTCAAAGTTCAATGAGTATTTCCACCATTTACAAAGTGCAAAATATTCATTCTCCTTCTTTCCTTTCAGTGCCATTGTTCTTCACTGTTTGTGGGCATTGTTATTCATGGCAGTTAATTCTCAGAGATACTAGAGCTCACCCCTGCCACTTGTACCACATTACAAGAAAACCAAACCAGTTTAATTTTTCAGGGCAAGCTGCATAGAGGTGTAGAGGCTGTTATGGATGAATCACAAGGATGCTACACTACACTATGAGCGTATACAACGCACTGTGATTTTTTTTTATCAATATGTAAACAAATGCTATGACGGATAATTGAATGAAAACTTGTGTTGCATAAGTTGGCTTAAAGGACATACGATGTACAATTTTACACAGTAAAGAAAATTAAAGATAATAAAAACATCAAATTTTACTCCAGCATATAGTAGATAAGAACTGTAATGGTAACAGTAAAATTAATTATAATGACTCAATCCAGTAATTAACTATTTGGTCAATTAGCTTAAAAACTGTCTGCTACTGCCTGAGGGCTATAACATTTGCCGTGTTTCAGTACATTTTCTTCCAGGCTCACCTCTACTATACTTCCAGATGTTGTTTCCTTGGCTCGAATTCCATCTTTAGTAACCTTGGTTTTACTCCGACCAGGATGTTCATCAAATTTGCTTGGTGAATAAAACTCTCCTCCTACTTTAATGCACTTCTTGGAGCTCCCTGCACACAGACCAAGACAAATGAGGTCTTTCTCGATATGACGGATTTTGTCAGTTAGAAGTTAAAAAAAACTGAGAAAGTTAGAAAATTAGAGAAAAAAATAAGAATTATTGAACACTCCATTATTAATTTGCATTCTATCTCAATGTTTCTTAAACTATGGGTTGGGTCACAGACATGTTTGTGATGAGTAATCACATTATTGTATAGCAAAAATTAGGCAAGTTTATCCAAGAGCAAACTCTGTGGCAAGTGATATACAGCTCCCTCTACTGTTTATTACAGTTGTATGTGATCTGACGTAGTCTGTAAATAATACCTGTGGACCACTGGGGTGCATACGGCCGCCCTAACTCAACACAGACAGACACAGACACAAGTGCCGCACACAACACTTGGGGGAAACGATTTTCTCTTGCTTCCCACAGCACAGCACAGTACAATGCACCAAAGCCCAGCCCTTTTCTTCTCTCTTTTTCTTCCCCTCGTCACTCTCTTTCTTTACTTTCACTCCTCTTCCAGCAAGCTTCGTCCACCTCCTTCCAACTCTGGCTCCCCGGGTAGTGCCGGCTGGCTTCTTTTATAGGACACCCAGAAGCACTCTGGGTGTCCAACGAGCTTCTTCCAGGTGTGGTGGAAGGGCTGTCAAACAGGGCTTGGCAAACATCTAGGCGCCCCTTGGCGGTGCCCACGGGCCCCAGCAGGGTTGAATTTCTATGACAGGGGGGCTGCACTCTAGTGTTCCGGGGGAGATAGTGTCCAGAATAAGCTCTCTCCCCGGGTCCTTCTATTATCGAGGTGTCCCAGCCAGGTAAGGGCCCTGGCGGTCCGCCACATGCCATTGTTGCATCACAGAGACCTTTCTAAGACACAAAAATATAACCTGTCAAAACACTCAATTTGCGATGACTGACGGCAAAGATATGTATAAGAAAAGTGAAGAGAGGAGGAAATGACAAAGATAAACTTGTGAGGGGAAGGGATGGCGCTGCGAATTTTGACTTTGCCATTCTATACAACATCATTTGGCAACATTAAAAGTTTTAAACTGGACTGTTTGCTGAGTTCTTCATCAAGATTTATCCTATCACCCATATAAAATACAAAAAGTGCATACATTTTTAGGAACAGTTTAGCTGCATGACTTAACCTTTTGTTCATAGTTTATAAAATGTTAAATGAAAAAACAGAATATACTGAACAATTTGTGAACTTATTCAGCAAGAATGTGTTCTTAATGGTGGAGCCCAGTTGAAAATGTTACTAAAAATAAATTTAGGTAAATAAATGGCACTGATTAATTATTTTTTGATGTCTTTGTTCCTTATCCGGCGCCATGATTCATGTGACTAAGTTAAGTGAGCATCCATATTATTCTTTCAAAAGCTATCACATCCTTGTGGTGTACCCCTTATAAAAAACAAAAGTATTTCTGTCAGCTTAAGTAAACCTTACACTAACCATTTAGAATGGCGGTGACATCCCTTACAAATCCATTCCCTTTTTAAATGATAATTAATGTTTTATTAACAATATGTTTAATTAATAATAGAGACAAGTCAGACTACTGGAAGACTGTGGAGGACTTTGTCTTGTGGCTCAGGGACAACAATCTGCAAATCAACATCAGCAAGACAAAAGAACTGGCGGTGGACTTCCAATGTGCCAAGAAGCCTCTGAGGCCAGTCACCATTGAAGGAGAGGATGGGGAAGTCGTGCAGAGCCACAAGTACCTGGGAGTTCACATAAACAACAAACTGGACTGGTCTGACAACACAGTGGTTCTGTACAAGAAGGGCCAGAACAGACTATATTTGCTAAGTGAGACTCAAGTCTTTTGATGTGTGCAGCAAGCTGCTGGAAATGTTCTGCCAATGCATTGTAGCCAGTGTGTCGTTCTACACTGCAGTCTCCTGGGAAAGCAACTTGAGCTCAAGAGAAATAGAATGCCTAAATATTTTTTTAGGAAAGCCTGCTCCATGACAGAATGAACCCTGGATACACTGGAACCTGTTGTGGAAAAGAGGATGATGGCAAAATTGGATGTCATTATGGAAAATCCCCTCCATGAGGTGCTCTCTTGGAGCTCTTTCACCCAAAGGCTCATTCTACCACATTGTGCTAAGAAGCACCTTTGGGAGTCTTTTCTGCCCATTGCTATTAGGTAGTTCAGTACTTCCTCCCATTAAGTTTATTATGAAATATCTGCTTAATGCATGTTGATTTTTTATTATTATATATTATTTATTTATCTTTATACTGTTTGCTTGTATTATTTGTCCTGTGAATCTGTATTCTTGTTCTCTATGTTTCTGTTGCTGTATGTATCTGAATTTCCCCTTAGGATAACTAAAATTTATCTAATCTAATCTAATCCCCACATTTCTGTTTTAGTAATATTCATGTGAGAAATGTGATTGAATGGATCCAAAAAGCTTTTTCATTTTTTTTATTATTTAGCCATTGTTATTTGTATATGTGTCATTATGGTAATAATCCTCTTTTTCGGTCCACATATGGTATCAGTTTTCTTATTTGGGTTCTCTGATTACAATTTTAAGAACCCCTGTACTATTTACTGAGCCCCATGGTGGCCCTGTGATTATCGCTCTTGTCCAATGGATTCCACATGGATTGATTCTGTGTGGAGTTTGCATCTTCTCCCTACATCTATGTGGGTTTCCCTCTGGGTTCTCCAGTTTTCTCCCTGTGTGAGTGTGCATATAGAATACTGTGATAAAGTCTTAGACACCTTAAATATTTCACAAATCTGTTTCTCTTAGACAGTGATAGAGATGGCATGCAGAGACTGGCACCCGGCCAGGACTGAACAAGAATCCTTACCTGGTCGGAAGGCCAGCATAAAAGAAGGACTGGGGAGGACAATTTGTTCAAGACAATTTCTTCCCCTATACATTAAATGGAACCTTCCTTGGATCCCCACACGGACACCCAAAGGGCATGATAGGAGTTGTAGAGAAGTAGATCAGCTCTTTTGGGTTCCATGGGGCCCCCAGGGGGAGCTGAAGAGGTTAACAATCCCTGCTTTTTGGGATTTCCGATGGACCCGGAAGTGCTCCCAATGGGCTATGCCCTGGTATCGGAAGTACTCCCAGGTCTGGGATAAAAGGAACCGCCCTGTCACATCTGGGTAAGTCAGAGCTGGGAGGAAGGAAGGCAACACTCACAGGAGAGAGGTGGACAGATAGAGACAGAGAAAGGGAGAGAGTGAGAGAGAGAGAGAGACCGAAGAGCAAGTATTTATATTGGGTATTGGCTCTGGTAATTGTCCTCTTAAGAGATGTGTGGAATAAAAGTCTGGGTGTTGGGTCTTATATGTCTGAGTTTTGGGAGGCTGCAGCACCCCCTACTGGTTACAACAGTTGTTTTATGTACTGTACTTTAGATTAGTGTGTCTATAGATACTGTAAGAGCATATTTTAAAGTTACAAACATTCCTTCTGCAAAAAAATAAAACAATATAATAAAGAAAGAAATTAATATAGCAATAGATGACTTTCTGGTTGAAAAGTATAAAATCTTTGCAGACATACAATGCAGTGCTAGGCAAATAAAACAAACAGGATCTAGTGATCAATGACATCATGTGCGGATTAAACTGAAATGATTAATAAAACAATAATTAATAAAATTAACAAAACAGTGATTAAACAGAAACACATGTGTAGAGGGAATAAAACCGGGTAAGGAACAACCAGACAAAAAGGGGGCCATTGTGGTGGTGGTTTAACTTCTAAATCTTACACCACAGCAAAAATGAGCAAAGCAGCAAGACATAAGGTGGTCATCTTGCACCATTAAGGCTTTTCCAAGCAGAGGTTTTGCAGCAGACAATGTGTTTCCAGATGTGATGTTCAAGATTTTTCAGGGGCACAAGTAAGCAAAGTTGAGGCATGGAAATGCAGTGCTAAAAAAACAAAAAACTGAGTGTAGTAAATGAGAAATGCAAGTTTACTTCCCTTCAAAACTGGATGTTCAGCATGGCTATCAGCTGAAAACTGACAGAAGCCACTGGGACTCTGTTACATCTAGTCCAGAGAAGTCTGATTAGAAGTGGTCCTTATGGAAGAGTTGTGACCAAAAAAATATTCCTTCGAGGTGGAAGTAAAGCCAAATGACTCACCTACACATGAAAACAGAAGGATTGTGATGCAGGAAAAATTACAACAGGTTCAGTACATGGATGTATGTGTACAGGCAACAGTTAAGTATGCTGGAGTTGGTGATTTGATCAAAAATGAGAAGTCCACGCAGATTCTTATCCATCATACAATACAATCAGGGATGACTCTGATTGTTTCGAACTTCATTCTGCAGCATGACATTGAAATCATCAAAAACTATCTGCAGTGAAAAGAGGAACAGAATACCCTGCAACAGATGGTATGTCCTCCACAAAGCCCTGATCTCAACATCACTGAACCAGACTGGGATTACCTGCAGAGACAGAAGCAAATAAAACAAGCAAAGTCTGCAATGGAAATATGGGAAGTTCTCCAAGAAGCTTGGAACAGTCCCCACATGACGACCTTCAGAAACTGCATGCAAATGGACCTAAGAGAACTGTTGCTGTGGTCACACTAATTATTGACTTAATTTGTTTTTTATGTTCTGTGCAGTTTCTGTAGGAAATTTATTTAATAAAAACTATTCATGGTAGTATTTTTAAAGCATTCCTGACACACCTCAGACATTTGCACCTGTATGCTTCAGTGGGCCTGCACTAATCTGGCGCCCTGCCTAGGATTGGTTCCTGCCAAGCACTTGATGCTGGCAAAATAGTTTTTGGCTTCCCATGACCCTAAATTGGATTATGCTGGTTTGAAAGTGTTATATGTTTTGTTGCGTGTAAAATGCCATCAGTAAGGCTGACATAATACTACTTTGATATTTTCATAATTCTCTAGGGCAAAACAGACAGACATGATAATGATCTCAAGAATCAGCAGTTAGGCAATGCCTGTAAGGTGTGCTACTTGGTCCGGGAGGTGTCTTCAGCTTTACTGTGAAAGCAAAGAACTGCTGGTGGAATTGAATTAATTGCTTAAGTGAGATTCCTTTTCACTAGGCTTTATTACATTTTATGGAATATTGACATAATGTCTTTGCAGACTAAAATTTGCCAAAGCACTCAAACAGGAAATCAATCATAAAAACACAACATGGATTCTTCAAAGGGATCTTTAAGACATATTTCTGATGGAACAAAAGCAGAGAGAGGATTTGCTTAATGCTGTAAACTCTACTTATGTATGTATGTGTGGAAGATGCACTGCTTCTCACCTGATTCAAAGACTTGCTTGATGACTATGCCCTCCACAGATCCTCGGGTGACTGGAAGTTCACTGGACAAGGTAACAGCCCTCTGGACAGTGGCAACTGCTTGAATTCCTGCAGTCAGGACAAGATACAAATTAATATTTGTGCTGGCAAACAGAGCTACAGCATGGGCTTGTAGTATAAATTTGATTTTCATTTGGTGAACTTGATGGCAGGTTTAATAGCAAATTGTCATTGTTTGTTATGGAATTGTTGCATTATAGTCAACACATTAAACCCTGTGAATAGAGTAACAGGAAATGTTTTCATCTATTAATGACCCACTGATATGAAACTCCTTCATTTGCCATTGATATTCCAGTTATGCTGTCTGGGTAAACATTCTGATGACAAAACTTACCATTACCCATTGAGACCCGTGGCATCTCTGTCTCCTCTGTCTTCCTAACTGCTTTGGCCTTCAGGACACTTCCTGGGAGAATTAAAGTGCAAAAACAGAATTCTAGACAAAGATTTTTCCTGTGGCTGATTCCCTATAATAAAAATCTGTAATGGTACAACATACTTAATTGTAGTAAAGTGAATTTTGTCAAATTAACAAATACAAAAATTATGGTGGGGTGGTCAGGGTATGACCACACAGTAGGTGTCAGATACAAACAACTTGCAGTAGAGGTTACATCTCTTAGATCAAAGCTGCTCAAAGTCTTTCATGGATTACTCTTGAGGTTGCTAATTTTCATAGGTAGAAGATTCCCCTGTCCTTTCAAAGATTGACTTAATGTGATATACAGTTCTTTCAATGAATATGCTGGTAGTGAAAAACTGCCCCCACCATTAAGTGGACTCTTAGCTAGAAGGCAAGCTAGGGTCAGTAACACATAGCACACAAACTAAATCGATGAAATTCCTAAATGATTTGACAATAACTAATACATCTCGTTTCCAGCTACTTTGTAAATTGCTTCTGTCACCCCATCATTAAAAAGTTTGGTATTGATGCAGACAAATTTCAGCTTATCTCTTACTTATTAACGTGAGCATGTTGTGCCCTCCCAGCTTGCTGCTTAAGTTGTAAAAAGCTGATGGAAGCTTACAGTCTGGTTTCAGAACACTGCGCAGCTGTGAAACTGATCTGCTTCAAGTAGCTAATGATTCACTTATGGCAGCAGATTCCAGGCAGACCAGGATATTAAGTCTCTTAAACCTTAAAACATGTGTTCCTGTCAAGCATGATATTCTACTGTCCAGAAAGGAGAACATTCTGGTTATCTCTTGCACTGCCCTCTAGTGGTTTAAGTCCTATCTGACTAATAGGCAAGAGTTTGTTAGTCTTGACAACAGCAGATCCATCTCAGCACCAGTCACACAAGGAATTGCTCAAGGATTTTTTCTTCGGCCCTCTGCTCTTTTATATCCACATGGTGCCCCTTGCCATATTATTCATAGCTTCGAACTGCGTTATCATTTTTATGCAGATGATACTGAGATCTATTTCATCGTTAAAAGTGGATGTTATCAGAGTTTGCTCAGCTAACAACTTGCCTCAGTGAAATTGAAACATTGATAATACAAGATAATTCTATTAAACTAAAATGCAATATAACCAAAGTCACACTAATTGTCACTAAATCTCAGCTTAAGAACATGAGCACCTTTTCAATTATCCTTGATAATCTTGGTGTCATTTTTGATTCTTCCCTTTCTTGTTCTACCTACATAAAGTACATTAAAATGTTTATTTAATTCCACTTTTGGAACTACTTCAGTAACCTCTTCCATCACTATGCTCATGTTTGCCTAATGAGGTCCGTCGATTATGGCAAACTCATTGTGCCCCAAACTGACCTGTGCTCTATGGGTGACATGGACTTCAGCTCTATAGTGCCCAGACTTTGGAATGACCACTCTAACAAAATGAGATGAGCCGACTCAATTCATTCTTTCACAAAAACAACTTTAAACTCATTTGTTCAGGAAGACATTTAACATATCCGGACTTTTTGACCCTTCTTTCAGTTTAGCCACTCTGTCCACATGCCCATTAAAGGTTTGTGTTTGTACTATACTGTAAATTATGTTTTTTGTTCAGGGGTGTCTTGTAGTATTTTTGTATTTTATTCTGGCTTATTATCTCTTATTCTGTTTCAATGCTCTTTATATCCTGTATGTATCTTTATGTAGTGTTTTATGCAGATATTATTTGAACCCAGTGTTATACAGTATATGCACTGTTGGTCTTTCTGAATTTCTATGAAGCACTTTGAGCATGGGAAAGGTGCTATAGAAATAAAATGCAAAATAATAATATTTGATCCTAGAGAAGGGGTTCCTACACACTCCTCAAAGCTTGTGTACTCTTAGCCGAAAGTCGCCACTTACAACCTGTGGCAGGATTACTGCTGATATTAATTACACTGAAAATAGAAAAAGTTGTATGGATTCCTCAAGCCTTGGGATCACATAATCCCAAAGCCACCTCTGATCATTCCAGATTTACTTTATTCAGTAAATTATCTATGCAGCCATTAGTCTGAACTGTAGCCTTATTTTTCTTTAATAGAAACTAACATTTAGATAAACCGAAATATTTTAATTTTTACTAATGACTTTCATGGTATTATAACTTTACAAGTAAACTTTTTTATAGTCTTCATTCTAAAGGGATGGCCTGTTTGTACTGAAGAATGAATTGTACAGTAAGTTATTAAGGCCAAATAAGACTCTTATTAAGATCTTGTTATATACAACCCCAATTCCAATGAAGTTGGGACATTGTGTAAAACGTAAATAAAAACAGAATACAATGATTTGCAAATCCTTTTTAACCTATATTCAACTGAATACACTACGAAGACAAGATATCGAATGTTCAAACTGATAAACTTTATTGTTGTTTTGCAAATCTTCACTCATTTTGAATTTGATGCCTGCAACACATTCCAAAAAAGCTGGAACAGGGGCAGCAAAAGACTGGGAAAGTTGAGGAATGTTCAAAAAACACCTGTTTTGAACATTCCAGAGGTGAACAGGTTAATTAGAAACAGGTGTTTGTCATGATTGGGTATAAAAGGAGCATCCCCAAAAGGCTCAGTCATTCACAAGCAAGGATGGGGCGAGATTCACCACTTTGTGAACAACTGCGTGGGCAAATAGTCCAGCAGTTTAAGAATAACATTTCTCAATGTACAATTGCAAAGAATTTAGGGATTTCATCATCTACTGTCCATAATATCACCAAAAGATTCAGAGAATCTGGAGAAATCTCTGCACGTAAGCAGCAAGGCCGAATACCAACACTGGATGCCCATGACCTTCGATCCCTCAGGTGGCACTGCATTAAATACCGACATCATTCTGCAAAGGATATTACCACGTGGGCTCAGGAATACTTCAGAAAACCATTGTCAGTTAACACAGTTCGTCGCTACATCTACAAATGCAAGTTAAAACTCTACCATGCAAAGCGAAAGCCATATATTAACAAAACCCAGAAACGCCGCCAGCTTCTCTGGGCCCGAGCTCATCTGAGATGGACTGAAGTGTGCTGTGGTCTGACGAGTCCACATTTCAAATTGTTTTTGGAAATCATGGACGTCGTGTCCTCCGGGCCAAAGAGGAAAAGGACCATCTGGATTTTTATCAGTGCAAAGTTCAAAAGCCAGCATCTGTGATGGTATGGGGGTGTGTTAGTGCCCATGGCATGGGTAACTTGCACATCTGTGAAGGCACCATTAATGCTGAAAGGTACATACAGGTTTTGGAGCAACATATGCTGCCATCCAAGTGACGTCTTTTTCAGGGTCGTCCCTGCTTATTTCAGCAGGACAATGCAAAGCCACATTCTGCATGTGTTACAACAGCGTGGCTTCGTAGTAAAAGGGTGTGTATACTAGACTGGCCTGCCTGCAGTCCAGACCTGTCTCCCATTGAAAATGTGTGGCGCATTATGAAGCGCAAAATACGACAATAGAGACCCTGGACTGTTGAGAAACTGAAGTTGTACATCAAGCAAGAATGGGAAAGAATTCCACCTACACAGCTTCAACAATTAGTGTCCTCAGTTCCCAAACGCTTATTGAGTGTTGTTAAAAAGAAAGGTGATATAAGACAGTGGTAAACATGCCCCGTCCCAGCTTTTTTGGAACATGTTGCAGGCATCAAATTCAAAATGAGTGAAGATTTGCAAAACAACAATAAAGTTTATCAGTTTGAACATTCGATATCTTGTCTTCGTAGTGTATTCAATTGAATATAGGTTGAAAAGGATTTGCAAATCATTGTATTCTGTTTTTATTTACGTTTTACACAACATCCCAACTTCATTGGAATTGGGGTTGTAGTAATAAGTAGCTAACTGATGCACTACATGTATTCTCTAAACCAGGAATCACAAAGTTTGGTTTTGGAGAGCCAAAGTGGTTGCATGTTTGTCTTCCAACAAAGTTTCCTAATCAAAAGACAACTCTAATAACAGAACTTTTCATTTAACTCTATGGCTTTCATTCTGCCACATAACATCATTCTTATATATTGTAGATTTTTCTTTTCCTTTCAGAGGATTTGTACAGATCGGTAATTCTCATTCTTTCACCTTTTCCTCTTCCATTGTTTTCCAGATATTTTACAAAAATGGATAATTCATGATAAACACACTCAGATGCAACTCTACCCCTCATGCATTTGTCAAGAAGCTGTGTGAACAGGTTTCTTGTTTGTGGACTGCTCCCAATTTGCAGAGATATTTATTTAACAATATTTTAGCAAAAAAGTGCATGTATATTGCATGTTGTAAGCATACAACCAGATGACTTGACATGTGGATTATGCAACACACGTAATGTGAGATTTTTTTCATGGACATTTTTGATATTGCTTGCTGCTGTCCAGTGATGGTCACCATAGGCTTTCAGTCTATAAGAACGTTTGTCATCTCTGTTCTCCATAAAAAGATGAGATTACATCGCTTTTTGGCCATCACTACAAACCACATGCAGTAAGTAATATATAAAAAATTGCATTTTTGGGTGAAGTAGTTCTTAACTTTACCAATGGACAGTTTATAAGTTTAGTTAATATTAAAAAATCCTAGATGATAAACATATTAAAACTATATAAGGCAATCAATACTGTTTCAAACAATCTAAGATACAGAATGTTTTTGAAACCCATTATACACACTGATGAGTGTTTCCTAAAGAAGTAAACCACATACTGATGTTTAGGCTAAATTTCTATCTTAGCAGCTCGATAAAGGGGGCTTATGGAAGAGCAAAAAATTCCATCTGATTAATTCATTTTTATTTGAGGACTGTCAAGGACAAGAACAAAAAAGATTAACCAAGGTAGCAGGGATTCGTCAGAAGCTAAAACACCACATTTAAATTTAGAAAAATGGGGTTAGTCTTGTATAAATAAGCCAGCTCCTATCCTCATGAACAACTGACTACTGAGTTTACTAGGCAAGTCAATAATATTCATATGACAATAACTGTGGTAATAGTATCTGAAATATTTATCCAACCAAGCAGATAGCAATTGTACGACATCAAATGTGACATATTAGAACATTAGAACTGTTACGACAACAACAGGTTATTCAACCCAGCATTTCCTGTCAATTGTTAATACAACAGTTCGAGCAAAAGGTTATATGTGGAAAACATTTTGTTGTTACCTTTGTTTTCATTAATCTATTTATCTGATTAATTTTTCCACTACTTTTCCACTTACTCTACTAGTGGCTTTCACTTTGGTCATAACAGCAAAGTTAGACATTATATTAATTGTAAATTTGTTTACTGTACTAATAAAAGTCTTTAAACTTAGAGTTTAACAACTATGTTAGTGTTTAACAAATCAATTTACATGAATATAGTCAAGATTATAGTACTGACCAGAATTGTGAGGATTAGTCGCCTGAACATGGCTACCCATAAGCCCTGCCTCCTCCTGTGTCTTCTTCTTTGCAGGAGGGGCCCGTAGCTGTAAAAGTTGCTTGGAACTGCTTTGGGTCCTACGTGATCTTTTCAGGTTAATCCCACTTACATCTGTCACTGCTGCGACAAAAGAAGTAAGTCAGAAATAAATAAATTGCATCAGTATGGGTAAATATAGAATTTTCGATGAGTGTGTCCTACTCCTAACGTGTACTTGACATTATGAAGATAGGCTCTTGCAACCATAACCTTGAACTGGATTAAATAGGCTCAATAGTGGGTAGCTAGATGGATATCTTTGTAAAAGATCTGATCTTTAATTTAGAAGTGGCTTTATATGAATATACATATTTAAGTTTAAATGAATTATCATTGCTTACCAATTGCTAGACATCTCTATACACAATTCCATCAAAATGTATTCCAGAATATTATCATTTGTGTTTGGCTCATCACAGTAGAAAATAACACCTCAGAACTGATGATGCCACTCTCTCACTCTCCCACTCTCATTATCTGGCATTAGCTACACTGCCTTCTCCTGCAAATATCATCTTTCTCTGCAACACCCTAAAATGTGCTACAGGTCAGGTCTGAGCAGTCCAGTTCCTACCAAAAAGCAGACTCACTTGTTGATGATGCTGGATTCACTGTATGACTATCAATGGGATCACACATTAGCAGTTACCCAGAAGGCCCAGCAAATCCAAGTAGGGAAAATTTACATATAAAATGGCTAGCAGACAGGGAGCTAATAAGTAGACAACCCTCTTCTAACTGTTGCAGATAGGAATCCCATCGTGTTCCTAATTGAGGGACTTCCTAAGTTTATAGGGTCATTATTGTCATGTGTACTTTTTTTTTACTTGCATACACTTCACCGTAATGGTGAGTAGAGGTACTTTACATCAAAACTAATTTTAATACAATAAAACAGAATGAAAGGTGTATGTGTGTTAAGGAAAATTTGATTATGATAGGTCTGAAAATTAAAAGTTCTGAGTAAAAGTAATGTTATGTTCAATTCCTGTGTTATATTTAATTTGAATTATTGCTTTGAATCCATGCATGTTTCAGTGGCTCCACCATCACTATCAACCTAAAGGTTAATCATACATGGATCCTTATATAGGCCTCAGGAGCATAAATGTCAGGGAATGCTCATGAAAATTAACCAATGAGTCTTGGAAACTGAACCCAAGTGCAATGGTAAGGAACGTGGACTTTGATGATATTATTAATGAATTTATGAGGAAAAAAGGAAGGCAGAAGCTTCTGTATGGAAGGGCAACTGAAATATGAATTATTATTTTGTGTTTCTTCTAGTTATGTTTTCTACTTGGTGTGATGCCTGGGTATCCCACAGCTAGCATACTCCCCTTGAACCTGGGACATTGATAGTCGTGATCCAAGGATGGACTGAGCAATAAAGACACACACACAAGGGTTGGTGCAAAAGTGCTTTGTGCTTTTACTCTCCTAACAATATCCAGGTGCAAACAGTGCAGTGCAAAGTTTCTCCCATAATAAATAATCCATAAAAAACAGTATAATAGGGAGGATAAAGGGCATTCAAAAATAAATTTAAAACACAAATTAAAATATTTGCATAAAACAGTCAAGCATTGGGTTCTCTCTTAATTCTGCTGACAGTCCTGTGCATCTCACTCCATTTGTCTCCCCAGCACACTCATCAGGTCACCAACCGCTGCAGTACATCTTTTCAGCTTTTGTCCCTACAACACATTCAGAGGCAGACCCCCATTGTTCTACCACCTGAAGTTGGTCCATCAGGACCCTTGGAACCCTCAATCACTCTTCACTCCCCCATGGTGTCCAGTGGGTGTGATCCGGCCCTGGAACGCCATTTCCCTCACCTCCCTCTCAGGGCCACTGACTGCTCTGCTTCCTCACTACCGCACTGGCTGTCTCGCTCACTAGCTCCATCGATGGTTTTTTCCATTCTTTTTTTCCCCTTTCTAATTTACTCAGTCTTCTTTTATTCTATTGTGGGTGCAGGTGCCTTAAATATGCCACGCGGAATGTCAATGGCTCAACCGACTGCACCTTCACGTGCAAAGGTTATTTAGCCAATCTTCTAATCCACCCCTCCAGGGCTGCTCAGCTTTACCCTGCAGATTCCTACACCAATGAAGCATAAGTGCACTATTTTTATTTTTAAAACGCACAACACCATGGACCCCTAACATGACATACCACCCCGGATTTAAACCTAAGTTGATTAAACAAAGATAATGTTGATGGCTATAACTTTACTGTTTGTAGCTCTACAGAATTGCCCAAGCAGTACTGGATGTTTGCAGCTCTGTTTGTGATATTTGGCAGTTGCAGACCTGAATGGTGCAAATCAGCAAAATCCAGTACAACGCTGTTCATGCAATTTTAACGAAATAGTGACTGTGATTTTTGTTATCGCTTGTAGGTAAGGAGGAAATTCAATCAATGATCACATTATTTCCCAATTTGTGTTACTGTGAGTCTTGGGTTATGTTGTAGCTTTGTTTTATTATTGAATGAAAAATATGTATAGGCTACTATTGTTACCCAATTGCAAGCTCTTCATGTAAAGCAAAAATGTCTAATTTCAAAATTTGTTGTGTGAATTATGTAGTATGTCCTATCTATTCAGACAGTAGAATGGAAATATAAGATTGTATTTCATATCCTGTAAATATAAATAAACATCTCCCTTTAGTTAAATAATGCACTTTTATTCAACATGTCTGTAGGCTAGTTCTGGCTTGCTGCAAGTGTTGGGGTACAGGACCAATGTCTTATCGGGCCCAAGAGCCTTTAAACTTAAGATCTGATCCTGGTGTTAGTACAACTACTCCAGAGGTTATTGGTACCCAAATCAACCCCTGCCCCCCAAATACACACTCACACACTTGCAACAAACACACCATATAATTTTATTATGAAGGATTTCCACATCAACAAAATGAAAATTACAAGGACAGCCCCTTTCACCTTTTACACAATGGCAGTTTAATTTACTTGCATTCAGAAATGACACACATTTCAGATAAAAACAATCCTGAAAATCTCTTAGCATCAATCTGGTCAACCCATTTTACCTTTAGGGAAGCTCATGTAGAGTGGTTGTAGCTTGGGATATCGCTCTAAATTGTATTCCTTAAATAGGTTCTTCCAGAATTCTTGAATGGTCTGCATCTCCTTTTCCAAGAGGAAAGACAACACAGAGTGCATGGCTTTGTGTATCCCCTCCCGTTTCTTGTAGTCCAGAGCTTCCTGGAGTGAAGGTGTATATGAAGTGAATTCACATACAGTAAAAAAAAATAGAATGAGAAACAAAACTAGGACCATAAAATGTAAAAAAAACCTTACAAATAATGAACATCAGGCATGGCCTCCAGGTTCAGCAATTCCTGTCAGTTGCCGGAGGGTTGGAATGTGGGGGGGAAGCTATCTTCAAAAGCATAATACATAACAATAATCTACATGGCACAGCAGCTTGTCATCCAGGATCCTGAACACAAAATATGGAGGACTGAAAAAATGTGTAAGATGAGGAACTCACTGCACAAAAATATACAAAGGAGGATTGACAAAGCTACAATTAAACAATAAAAGTCTTGTTGTTCAACTTGGACCTTACAAATGGCATTATTTTACCCTAAATAAGGGGTTCCCACACACTACTATATCTTGCCCTCTCACATCCAATAACTACAAGTCTGCTCTTCTTCTATTCAGGAAATTATCATCGCTTGCTCTCAGTTTGTGTGATCTTAGAAGAAAATCATTAGATATAACCCTTGGCAGAACCAATGCTGATGTGAGCTACAATACAAAATGCCTAGTTTTGTATGGATTCCTCAAGCATATTGTCCCCAACTTTCACCTGCAGTCATTGCAAAGTTTAGCTGAAAATGTAGCCTTTTATATTTTAAGCAGTTTTTGAAGATGGTAAGTAACATGTTTTGTCTAGCAGCTTTACTAATTATTATAGTAGCCTCAGTAACAGAATTAATGACATATTGTTATTAGTTTTACTTGACTTTGCAAAGAATGGAGGATTTTCATTTCTCTAATATGCAAAAGGCAGAGGCATGCAGAGGGAGGAGCCAAGGGGGCAAGAGTGTTGCTCTCTAGAAGATCCCTGTTTTGAAAATAATTTTAATTTAATATGAACAAATTTAAGTTATTAAAGCTCATTCTCAGCACTATGACTTCTAAGCACTAGAGGTGGTCACACGAGGCCTGTCCGGGCCCCATGCAGCGAAAAGAGGCCTTCCCTTGAAAAAATTATGATAACTATATTTATTTCACATGGGACAGGAAATTGAACCCACAAATCAAAAGATCTTGAAAAGGACTTCAGCATGAGAGAGATCCTCCATTCCCTCTCCCTCCCTCATTCCCATATGTTCATTAAACGTGTTAAGGGTTGTCACACATGTGCGAATAGGAGGCAGCTAAAGGACTTGAGTAATTTTAATGCTACATCAGACCAGGGGGTGGCGGAGTGTGCTGACTGTCTCTCTCAGTTCCTTGCAGACCACTCCTAGAAAATCCCGCCAGGTTCTGGGGCCTCTTATGATGTCACTTCCGGTTTTCTTTTGGCGCCTCTGATGACATCACTTCAGGTTCCATCGTCTTTAATGACATCACTTCAGGTCTTGGTGCCTCTGATGATGTCAATTCCGGTTCCGAAGACGTCATTTCCAGTTCCGGCATAAACGCCATTATTTCCTCCACCAGCCTTTAAAACCACCGTCTTACCTCCACATAATCAGTTCTGCTTTGGATTCAGTCTTGTGAACAACTTGAAGATTCTCTATTTCAACCTTTTTGCAGCCAGGACATAATATACGGGTGGCTGCCCCAAACCTCTGTATTTCTCTGGAGTTGTTTTGTGACAGGGTCATTTGTCCAACCTTGGTGCAGTGAAGTGTTTTACTGAGAATGAGTTTACCCCACTTATTTCATCTCTTTTTCTAGCTAGTCCAGTAAGGTAAGTCAGAGAAATATGTAGTCAGTGTAGGAAGAGAAAATATGGGTTATATTATAATTCTTGCATGTACAGGAGTTCGGTTGGGGTTCTTGACCTTTCACATGTGAGCTTTATAAGCAAACAAAAGTCAGGCATTGTTATAAATGGTAACGACTAAAACATCTGACCATTTTTAATTATGGCTACAAACAACATATTATTACTAAAAAAAATTCTAGAATTATGGTAGAGATTATGAACCAACTAAAAGTGTAAGTAGAAGATCGCTGTGTTCATCTTCAAGACATTCGAAACTGATTTTCATTTCTTCTGGATTTGCATTCAGTCACAATTGAAGATGAAAAAGAAAGACAGAGATTAAAAAAGGAATGTTCAGCCTTTGCAGATTGCTATAATAATGATATTACAGCAATTCAATTATATGACAAAATTATTGATTTTGTGATGCTCTTTCGAGGTGGGGGGAATACAGTTCCCCCTGATCCTAAGGATGCTCTCCAATGGTTAGTACAGTTTGGAAGGAAAGTCTTTCCCATTATTTGCATTGCATACAGCTTACTGCTTACCATCACATTTTCAAATTGTTAAGATCATTTTCAAAATTGAAATTAATAAAAACTCATCTGAGATCTTCCATGTCACAAGAGCGTCTGACTAACCTGGCTTTAATCATCATTGAAAAAGAATTCCTCACAGATGATGTAAAAATGAAGTAGTTGTTTTCAGACAGGAGATCTAATGGGGAAACGAACTTAAATGCATATTTCATTTGAATAAAGTGTTTATTTCTTATTTAATATGCCTTTCTTTATCATATTCATATGCCTTCTTTACCATTCACTTTGTCAGCACCTCACCTTAGGGGGCATACAATCACGGAGTTTGCCCCGGGCATCTTCTAGCCTCTGCATGCCACTGGCAACAGGTGCCTCCATTTTTAATTTTAAAATATGCTGCAATAACCACAAAAACAACTTAATAATTCAACATTTCTTTTTGATAGTGAGTCAGTTTAAAATAATGTGGCTGCTGTTTTAAAAGTAAGTATTTTTAAGTACTTACATCTAAGAGACTCTTTGGTGGTATCTCCATACCAATCCTCTTAAGAAGTTTTAAACTAAATGGTCACAACAACTTTACAGAGGAATTTGATCTATCTGAAATTAATGAAATGTGGTTATCTAAGGAAATGACAGGCTGATACACAGGTAAATTTTGTGGTACCAATCCAGCTGTCCTGGTTTACTTAAGGTTTTAAATAAAAATAATTGAATATGGCAGAAAATACAGCTGCCAAAATAATGTGGCTAATTCAGCTTCAATGGCTTCCACAGTTGCTAGCTAAGAGGAGAGATCAATTTCTGTGGTTGCTTGGGTAAGAAGTGATGCCTCCTTCCAGGCAGTCATGCTTTTATGGCCCAAGGACCAGATGGGGCAGAGTCAGGTGCCCTCCATGAGCAGTTTCTCTACACTGTGGAGAAAGAAGGGTGACCCTCTGATGCGCACACATGGCAGAAAGTAATAAATTCTGCAAGTTTATAAAAAAAAAAAAAAAACAACACAAAGCAAAGTCCATTATTTCAGTCTGCAAGGAACTCTCAAAAAATTCCATGTTCAGTAATTGGTTCAGATGACTACTGGCTTGAAAGAAAGACTGATGCATTTTGGGAATCATTCCCTTCTTCAAAGCCAAAGGACAGAAGTAAGCCCCTGAGGATTAAGGGTAGTATGTACAGTTTTTGACATGTCATCTTGCAGAATCAGTGAGCCAATATCTAAATTGGCTAATATATAACTGGTATCATGTGGCAATATTGTGTAAACAGCACGTAAAATCAGTTGAATCCTAAAGATAAGAACAAGATAAAGGCACACAGGTGGATCTCTTGTAGTTTCATTGCACCCATGTTTCTATGTTATCTACATATTTTTCAGTATAGTTAATTAATGTTATCTTTTGTCATGTTATTTTTTTCTCTTCTGCCTTACAGGGACTGATCTAAAGGAACACAAGTAAGGCTGGACCTTCTGTAACTGTGATTTCCATTCCTATCCCCAGCACAGGGGATGTCCCACCTGAAGACTGACATTAAGTCTCAGTTTTTATCATCCTTCACCTTTTGGTGGAAATAGGATCAATAAACAGGAAGTCACTGTCATTTGATCAACAGGACTCCTGAGGTTCATACTGTTACTCTTTCTGCTTTATGAGACTCAAGGAGTAGCTCATGCAATTTACCCATTAAATGGCGTTCCTACGTGGCTTAATTCAATCTGTTGGCTCTAAATAAGAATGGCTTCTTGAGTGTTCCTTGTTTTCTTTGAAATCACTGATTTTGCTTCAGATTGGCTTTTTGCAAGTCCGGAGAGTTTATTGTGTTCATTAGTATTGGATATATGAAAGCTATGTATAAATGATTGTGGCAATCATATAATGGTCATTTTTTTCTAAGTGAATAGAAAACCGTTCCTTTAACATACCTTAAATATGTTTAATAATAACCTGCTTCTCACCTTCTTTTTCTTTTTAAGAAGACTGAGGAAAGTCAGTCACTTTACCAAGATCTTCACCAATGTCCAGAAATAAAAATGGAGAGTACACTGACATGTGAGCTCTACTGTCCACTTAAAATCTGCTTTGAATTTTGGAATGTTCTAATGTCTAACATCCACAAATAAGACCTTCGTTGGAGGTTCTATGTAAAAATAAAAGTAAATCGGGCCATAAGAATACAAAAATCCTAGCACTTATGACTAGAGGCTGGAGAGTGTGCAAGGAAGTCAGTGACTGATGCAAAAACCTGGACTAAAGGACTAAACTGGCAGGACATAGTTTGACTTTCTTTAAATATCAAAATTCAGTGCTACACCCCACCATGTATTTAAACATTTAGTTTTATTCTCCATTATATTCTCTTCTTACCTTAAAAAGCTGTTCAGGAATAATGTCATGATCCACCAAACCATATAGTAATGGGAAAGGGTCATCAATTGCCATCGAGATCTCTGTACGATACTTTTTAAGCAAGGACCGCTGGTCAGCTTCCTGCAAGCTCCCCACACTGCACATTACCTATGGATTTAATTCATATATTAATGTATTTTAATTAAATGTTTTTATGTTGTAACCCATTTCTAACACAGCCGGGGGATGCCGCAAACCAGTGTATTTCTTTGTGCTGGTCCCAAATCCAGATAAATGGGGAGCGGTACATCAGGAAGGGGTCCTAGTGTAAAATTTTGGCAGACCAATATTCGGACAATGATATAGATTTAGATTTTAGTGAATAGGGTGCTGGGGGAAATTGGGCTACTGTTGGACGAAAGAGAAGAAGAGAGGGAAGGTGTGTCTGGAAGCAGAGTGTATGACTGATAAATGGAGAGAGTTAGCAGATATGATGGTGAGAAGGAAGGTTGATATATTGTGCATGCAAGAGACCAGATGGAAGGGGAGTAAGGCCAAATGTATCAGAGGCAAGTTCAAATTGAGGTAGGGGTTACCCTGAAGGAACAGTATGACAAGAGTATTTTAGAGGTGAAAAGAGTGTCAAACAGAGGGTTGATTATAAAGCCTAAAACTGAAGGTGTGATGATGAATATTATTAGTGAATATGCGCCGCAAGTTAGGTATGCAATGGATGAGATGAGAAAAAAGATTTGTGGATTGAGTTGAATGAAGTGATGGAGAGTGTACTCAGGGAGAGAGAGTGTTGATTGGAGCAGATTTCGATGGACTTGACGGCCAATGGAACAGAGGGGATGAGGAGGTGATGGGTAGGTATGGTGTCAAGGACAGGGATGAAGAAGGTCAGATGGTAGTGGATTAAGCAAAAATGATGAACATGGCTGTGAGGAATACATATTTTAAGAAGAGAGGAGGAACATAGGGTGATGTACAAGAGTGGAGGAAGAAGTATATAGGTGCATTATATCCTATGCGGGGGGGGTCAGTCTGAAGGAGATTAGAGACTGCAAAGTGGTGGCATGGGAAAGCGTAGTTAGGCAGCATAGGATGGTGGTCTGTAGGATGATGATCAAGAATGGGAGGAGAGTGAGGGCAGAGCCAAGGATGAGAGAGGAGATTGGATGATGTGGATATAATGAGCCAGGAAGCACAACAGATTAGCAAGGAGGAAGTAAGGACATCAATGAAGAGGATGAAGAATGTGGTTGTTGGTCCAAATGTTTAGGAGAGATGGCAATTGAGTTTTTTTGTGTAATGCAACCTTGGATAGTGAGAGGATGCCTGAGGAGTAGAGAAGTGTACTGGTATCGATTTTTAAGAACAAAGGGGATGTGCAGAAATGTAGTATTTACTGAGGGATCAAATTGATCAGCCACAGCATGAAGTTATGGAAAAGACTAGGGGAAGCTAGGTTAAGAAGGGAGATGATGATTAGTGAGTAGCGGTATGCCTTCATGCCGGGAAAGAGCACTACAGATAAGATGTTTGTTCAGAGGGTGTTGATGGAGAAGTATAGAGAAGGCCAAAAAGGAGTTGCATTGTGACTTTGTGGACCTGGAGAAAGAATATGACAGGGTGCCTAAGGAGGAGTTGTGGTATTGTATGTCTATAGTAGGAGTGACAGATGCATTTAAGGTGGGAGTGGGATTCCATCAGGGATCAGCTCTGAGCCCTTTCTTATTTGCAATGTTGATGGATAGATCGACAGAAAAGATTAGGCAGGAGTCCCCGTGAACTATGATGTTTGCAGATGACATTGTGATCTGTAACAAAAGCAGAGAGTAGGCTGAGAAGAACCTGGAGAGGACAGGAATGAATGTCAGTAGGACCAAAATGGAATACATGTGTGTGAATGAGAGGGTGGTCAGAGGAATGGTGAGCAGGGAGTAGAGTTGGCAAAGGTGAATGAGTTTAAATACTTGGGATCAACAGTACAGAGAAATGGGGAGTGTGGAAGAGCGATGAAGAAGAGAGTGCAGGCAGGGTGGAATGTGTGAAGAAGAGTGTCAGGAGTGACTTGTGACGGACGGGTATCAGCAAGAGTAAAAGGGCAGTAGTACAGGACGGTAGTGAGACCAGCTATGTTATATGGGTTGGAGATGGTGGCACTGACCAGAAGGCAGGAGACAGAGCTGGAGGTATTAGAGTTAAAGATGTTAACATTGGCATTGAGTGTTATGAGGATGGACAGAATTAGGAGTGAGTACATTAGAGGGTCAGCTCAGTTTGGATGGTTTGGAGACAAAGTCAGAGAGTCAAGATTGCGTTGGTTTGGACATGTACAGAGAGATGCTGGGTATATTGGGAGAAGGATGCTAAGGATAGAGCTGCCAGGCAAGAGAAAAAGAGGACGGCCTAAGAGAAGGTTTATGGATGTGGTGAGAGAGGACATGCAGGTGATGGGTGTAACAGAACAAGATACAGAGGGCAGAAAGATATAGAAGAAGATGATCCACTGTGGCAACCCCTAATGGGAGCAACCAAAAGAAGAAGAAAATTTTGTAAGTCATTTCTCTCTAATGAAAAATGTCCCGATTCCTAAGAGTCCTTCAAAAAATCAACTTGGGACCATTATTGAAAAATGATCTTCATTAAATATACAGAGAGACATTTTTACATTGTCCTGTACGTTTTCCACTCATGTCACCAGATTTCAGTTTTTTTTTACAGGTAGAGACTTGAAGGGTTTATTAACTGCACACTTTGAATTCAACCAACGAGACAGTTGTTGCAGAACTCCTGTTATTTCAAAGCTCAGCATATAGTAGAGGCTGGTAGAGGCTTTGAGTTTCTTTGTATTGTTTCAGTGCTTTAGGCATGGTGATTAGAATAACTGGATTGATGTAGTTGACAAAATAGAAAACCAGTGGATTTACACCACCAATGTATTGGCTTGGGTGAAAAATCCTATGCAACCATGAAGAAGGTACAAAGTTGATAAACTAGTGACAAATGAATTGCCTTCTGAATACCACAAGATTTCTAGGTTTCCAGTCAAGTTTTGGTTACTGTTAATTAATTATTATGTCTACTCTTAAGGACAGAGAAACTACATTTTAATTGATAGACACAATATATTTTGATGGTACTGCACCTGCTCAGAGGAAAAGCATTTTCTACAACTTTTATTCCAAAGAGTTTTGCTGATGGTGAAATTGATGGAAACAAACTGCAGTCACGGGGATCTCCCAGGACTGAACTTGAAAACTGCTGCACAAGATATTGGATCAGTAGAAGAATAAAGTGCATGGGAGGACACATCACTAGAAAGGACACATGCATACACAATGTTATTTAACATAACCCAAATGTCTTTCATTAGAAGAAACCAAAGCATCTGGACAAAACATCTACAAGAACAAACTGGAAACTTATAAACTATCCACAGAGCATGACTGAGATGAGATTCAAATCCAGTTCTGAACACACGTTAGTTCAGGATTGCTGGGGATGGACCATGTCCCAGCAACAGCTGGGGTAAATCAGGAGCCTGCTCTTGATGGAATCCCAGCATATAACAGGATAACCTTAATTAAATATTATACAAAGGTTCATGGAAATAAGGTCTTATTAATACTGCTATAATGGGAATTACCAAAAACCATGTAGCAGTTTCACAAATGCAGCTGCCAGTGTTGCTGTATAATCTCAGGTAATTCCCAACATGGCTTCACTGAATCTCCAGCAAGCAAAAAGCCTTCAATAGATGTTAAAAATGCAAATTTTCCAATGCCATGGCCACTGTCTGGTGCTTCAGTTTACCTCCGCAAGTTCTCTAGCAATAATAATGAACTCAGTGTTTGTCTTAAATATCTAAACCTTAGTAATGTTACAGTTACAAAACAAGCATTTAATTTCAACATTTATATGAGGCCTTTGACTCTGAAAAACATTTGGAATAATAGGATAACATAACCCATTTAATCCAGTTAGGTGTTAAGGGAGTCAGAGCATATCCAGTGTCTGTAGAATGTGGTAGGTAAAATCAGAGCAGACCCGAAAAAGAGAATCCCATGTTTGGCTTTGATGCCAGTGGATAAGCAAAATATTGAATAATTCATTATGACTGGTAATTATCATTATGAGACATGTTTAACAGCATTTTAAATATTTAGGTTTTAGGTTTTTACTGTGAAAAATAAAGATTTCTGGTGTTCCTCAGAACTTAGATACATGTTATCCAGCAGATTGAGCATACTGTCCTTTTTGCATTTTATAACCATAATCTCAGTTACTTTTTTCCCCTGCCTTTTGGGGAGATGAATAGTTAGAAATATAAAGTGTTTTTTAAGATCAACCCAAAGTAGACTCGTCATTTTAGTTTTTTGTGCTCCACTTAGAGTTGATGAGGCTACCCATTTTATGTTTTGAGGACAGTGGCAAGTGTTGTGATGGGATTTGTCTTTCTTTTCTTTGTGTTCTCCAATGACACATGTAATAGCTACCAGTTACATTATGTTATCCATCCTGACTTTTGAATGGGACCTCAGAATTGATTAAATGGTAACAGTAACATCATCTGTATGTTCCTCACAATCCTGATCACTACCATACAGTGTAGTACTGCACATTGCAGTATTCCAGGTTGGCCTGTGTCAGACAGAAAACACTGAAAGCTGAATAGCAATGCATTGACTCCACATATTACATTGGATAGATTATGTTCTCGCAAAAAGTCGCTCACTGATGTAACCACTTACGCAATGTCAAGAATCATGTGAGACTCCTGCTTGTAGAATTCTCGAAAATGTTTAATGTCATCCAGCAAAATTTTCTTTAGTACCATTTATGTATAAAAATACTCATGGGGCGATACCAAAAATTTATTTTATGTGTGAAGACTTCTCTAATATTAACTTAAGCTGATGACACATTATGCAACTTATTAGTCATTGAGTATGTCAGATTTGTTGACTGAGGTTGCATTTGTTGTCTGAGGTCAGTTTACATGACTGAAAATCGCTAGGCATGTCAAATTTGGTGACTGCATGCCGCCCTTCTAGTACAGCCATACTTGTCCCTTTTGTGACAGACAATACTGTGCTTCCTGGTGGAGCTGGTGCTGTATGAAGGGTTAAAAGGTTTGCCAAGTTCAACTGCAGTCTTGGCCTTTTTTTTCTTTTTTCCATTCTGGCATGGTAGGTAAAAAATCATCACACTAGGCAATCATCACCATCTGGCAAAACACAGACATATAGATTTAATTGTTAAAAAATGTGAGAGCCTCACAACCACTTACTGTCCAAGAAAAAAACATTGGATATGAATTCATTACTTTGAAACAGCAACACCTTGTTTAGCACTGAATTGCTCTGGGGTGAAAAATGAAAAGCCACAATAACATGGAAAGAATATTCAGACTACACACACTGCAAAACTCAAACACAAGACTTTGGGGCTGCCCAGGTGCCACGCTAACCATCATGTGGCCAGGTGCTTACTTGGCAACATGAGGCTGGCAAATAATTCTACATCACTGTTGTTTCCACTCCCAGACTTTACACCTCTTTGAAACAGGGGCATAATACTGCTGGGGTTATGATTGCTAGCATTTTTGTAAAAATTTCTGTGGCTTCTGTAGCACTTTGCAATTTTTTTTCCAGTCCCTCTTAATTATGTTAAATCTAGTGTCACACACGTGCGCATGGGAGGTAGCTAAAGGGCTCAAAAAAGGATAACTCCACACTGGACCAGGAAATGGCAGAGCATACTAAACCTTTCTCTTTTTCCTCTCTAGACCGAACACAGGAAATTCCACCTTGGCTCAATGATGTCACTTCTGGTTTCGGACCTAATAACGTCTCTTCGGTTCCCTGCCCGGACAACATCACTTCCTATTCCGGCCAGGATAAAGTCACTTGCATTTCCTGCCCAAACAATGTCACTTCCCTGCCCAGCTTTAGTTTTTATATACTTGCCGGTTCTGTTTTGGATTGATGTCTGTAAAGACTTGTAAAACCAAACCTTCTCTTTTTTGAAAGCCAAATTCAAGCATATGGGTTACTGCCCCCAAACCTTTTGCCATGTGGTCTTAGTCCTTTTATAGAAGTTTATTTAGCAGGATGATTGACTTCACGAGGAATCAGGAGCAGGACCTGAATTCTGAATTCCAGGTTGGATAGTACCATACCCGAGTGGCCGAGTATGGGGCATGGATTGTGGGTCGGGAGGACCAAGCACAAGCTCCATCCCGGGGTCAAACTAAACACAGTCCAAAGGGATAGTGCAAAGAGGGCTAACAGAATAGTGCTTGCTGTAAAAGGAAAGTGCATGAGGTTAGTTATGGTCTCATGGGGGAGAAAACCACCCGCCAAAACCCCACAGAGATGGAGGAGAGCTTTGAGAAAGGCGTGGGAGCCCCAGACCAGTGCAGGTTAATTTGTTTTATGTATTTTTACTTTATGTTTTGTATTAATCATTTTTATATGAATAGTTTTGGGTTGTGGAACGAATCATCTGTGTTTCCATTATCTCTTATGGGGAAATTCGCTTGATATACCAGTGCTTTGGACTGCGAGCACGTTTCCAGAACGAATTATGCTCGCAAACCGAGGTTCCACTGTAATTAGCTGCGGTAGAGTCGGGAGCAACAAAAAATAGACTACACTCGTGCTTTCAACTTGCAGTTCTTGTTGCCGATTGATGCGTTTTTGGTTTTTTTTTTTTTGCGGTGGGACGTCAGATAATACAGAATGTCGGATAAGTGAAGGTAGGATAAGCGAGACTCTACTGTATATATATATATATATATATATATATATATACTAGCAAAATACCCGCGCTTCGCAGCGGAGAAGTAGTGTGTTAAACAGGTTATGAAAAAGTAAAGGAAACATTTTAAAAATAACGTAACGTGATTGTCAATGTAATTGTGTTGTCATTGTTATGAGTGTTGCTGTCATATATATATATATATATATATATATATATATATATATATACATACACATATACACATATATATATACATATATATATACATATATACATATACATACATATATATACATATACATATATACATATACATATATATATACATATATATATATCTATACTAATAAAAGGCAAAGCCCTCACTGACTCACTGACTGACTGACTGACTGACTGACTGACTCATCACTAATTCTCCAACTTCCCGTGTAGGTAGAAGTCTGAAATTTGGCAGGCTCATTCCTTACAGCTTACTTACAAAAGTTAGGCAGGTTTTATTTCGAAATTCCACGCGTAATGGTCATAACTGGAACCTGTTTGACTGACTCACTCATCACTAATTCTCCAACTTCCCGTGTAGGTAGAAATCTGAAATTTGGCAGGCTCATTCCTTACAACTTACTTACAAAAGTTAGGCAGGTTTTATTTCGAAATTGTACGCGTAATGGTCATAACTGGAACCTGTTTGACTGACTCACTCATCACTAATTCTCCAACTTCCCGTGTAGGTAGAAGTCTGAAATTTGGCAGGCTCATTCCTTACAGCTTACTTAATAAAGTTAGGCAGGTTTTATTTCGAAATTCTACGCGTAATGGTCATAACTGGAACCTGTTTGACTGACTCACTCATCACTAATTCTCCAACTTCCCGTGTAGGTAGAAGGCTGAAATTTGGCAGGCTCATTCCTTACAGCTTACTTACAAAAGTTAGGCAGGTTTCATTTTGAAATTCTACGTGTAATGGTCATAACTGGAACCTGTTTTTTGTCCATATACTCTAATGGAGGAGGCGGGAACGAAGGTAAATGACGTTAATTGTTGACTGTCTTTTAATACTGTGTACTTATTGAGTGTCTTTTAATACTGTGTAAGCATACATATTAACACATGTGCAATTAAACGTGTGCATTTACGGGGTCATTTCTCAGGCTTAAAAGCTCGCCTTTTATTAAAAAGGTAAATGCAAACTCTTTTCATTCTGAAGGGCACAAACCACATTAGATTTCAGCCGTTAAACGTGCAAAAATGTCAGTACACCAGATAAATAAGCGCAA
>NC_041395.2:175900220-175972720 GCF_900747795.2 Erpetoichthys calabaricus
TTTCACTGGATATGAAGGATCACTAAAGAAACTAACCAGAGCGGTCGTTCCAAATCCTCCTTTTCCAGTGACACTCAGGCAAGATTGGTCTGATAATAAAGTGGTTTAACACTGACCACTCCTTAACAAAACTTGGACCTAGTTATGTATGTCCCAAGCTGCTTCCACGCCGTGTATAGAACCGGTCAAAAATGAAGAGTGACGTAGCTAGTCCCAGGACGTTGCACAATAAGACATTATCCTCAGGCGCTGGATTCAGTTCCTTCCCCTTGTCCTTTTTGCCTATCAGGAAGCCCCATAAGCCTCAATTTTTAAATGATTGTATGGATGGCAACTACTGTATGGATGGCAACCCCATGGAATTTTGGATATTTTAAAAGAGGATTGGGAGGAGGAGGCCTTCCCCTCCACAAATATTCTAGAGTATATCACGCAGTTACATGATACATTTGCAAAAATTCCGACAATTCTAAGTGCTGCCTACCAGGATGACGTAGTCATCTATTCCAGCACATGGAAGGAACACCTACGGTGGGTCAAAGTGGTATTGCGGACATTAGGGGAAGCCGACATTAACAAAGCCAAGTATTTAGGCTACCTGGGGCCTCATGTATAACGCTGTGCATAGATTTCTCACTAAAACATGGCATATGAACAAAAACAGAATTGTGTGTACACACAAAAAAATCCAAATGCATACATTTGTGCATACGCAAACGTCCATGTTCTTCCACTACATAAATGTAATGCATGTACACACGCCTGCTGCCCCATCCCGACTCCTCCCAGAATTATGCCTCTTTGAATATGCTAATAAATTTAAATAACCCCTTATGTCTTGCATTCTGTGAAAATTCAATGGCAAAAGCTCAGGGAAAAAAGAAGAATTTTAGGGAATACCAAATGGAGGCAAGGAAAAAACGTACTATTTGTTGGTTTAAGCAGTGGTATAAATAACAAAAGGAAGTTGATTGAGTGACAGAGTGGCTAAGAAACTCAAAGGTTCAAGTTCAGAAAGTTGCAGACTGCCTGAAATAAAAAAGAAATGGTCAGATATCAAAGTCGCCATGAAAAGGCGAGTCATAGCCCACCTGTGAGTGTCATATGGAAGCATATTAGGGTACAGAGAAAAGAAAAATAATCGGGACACAGTGGAAAAAAGGGTTGAAATGTTAACTTTAATCTCAAAATTTCCACTTTAATTACATAGTTTATTTTGTAATTAATGTAGAACGTCATGAACTTCATCTTAAAATCGTTTAATTTTACTAGTGTCTCAAATCCCATCATAACTAAAGCAGAACGTTAAATGCTTCATATTCTATGTGTTCTTGTATGTGCTCTGTGTGTGAATCACTATGTGCTTCTTAAACGGCAAGAGGACACAGAACACATTATATTCATGATATTACAGTTCCCTGAACAATTTAAATACTAAGATGTATACTTGAAATAATTTTCATGATGATAGGAATTAAAGCATGTATTAAACATTGGGCATGGTGGCACAGTGGTGGCGATGTGCTGGCGCTCTGTCCTGAGATTGTTCCTGCCTCCCACAAGATGCTTGCTGTGCCATGTGCGACCCTCAATTAAATAATTTATTGCAGCAGAACTGTTTCTTTCAAACATACTAACCCCCAATTCAGGTTCTGCTTTTTCTTTCTCCAAGTAATCAATCACCACACAAGCTCCGTAATAAATGTCAAGCCACCTGTAAGCTTAATGCCGATTCTACAAAACTCTTAAGGAACATTGAAATATCTTCGTAGTACATGTTTAATTATTCCATCCATCTATTCATCCAGGGTCATGCCAGTTCCA
Source organism: Erpetoichthys calabaricus (assembly GCF_900747795.2). Lineage (NCBI taxonomy): Eukaryota > Metazoa > Chordata > Cladistia > Polypteriformes > Polypteridae > Erpetoichthys > Erpetoichthys calabaricus. The sequence continues at coordinate 175,902,045 of NC_041395.2, forward strand.
GCAAGCATACAGTGTGTGGCAGGAACAATCCCTGAAGGGATTGCTACCGCTGCACCACTGCGCCCTCACGTTTAATTATTAACAGTAAACATTATTTAATGAAGTTAAAAATTTATCTGTATAATGGGGATAGAAGAGCACACTAATCCTTTCTCTTTTTACTTTCCAGACTGAACACAGGAAATTCCGCCTGGGCTTGATGATGCCACTTCCAGTTCTGGGCCAATAACATCACTTCTGGTCCCTGCCCAGACAACATCACTTCCTGTTCCGGCCAGAATAATGTCATATCCAATTCATGCCCAGATGATGTCATTTTCCTGCCTGGCTTTAAAACCGCCATAGATAACTTTCTATTAAGTTCAACCTAATTAATCATAAGCAATATTTATCATTATGTTTTAATTGTTACGCTCCACCGCTCTGTGACCTGGTTGTCAAGACACATGAAAGAAATGAAACATGACATCACTAGGTTGATGCTATTTAAGCCGGTGCCACATTGTCCAAGACTGGGAATATTTTGTAAAAAATTTTGACGAGCAAAACTTCTCAGGGTTAACGACTTTAGCTTTATGACTTTGAGTTTGGTCCACATATTTGGTTCTGATATTTGTTGTTTGCCCTTCCGATTTTGAGCCTGTGTTTCTTTTTGGTTGCCCTCTCATCTCTTGGTCCCATGTTCTGTGTTTGTGTGGCCTGCCAATTTCATCACTTGGCAGAACAGAAAACAATAAGGTCTCAGAGTTTCCAGTTCTTTTTCCAAGTTTCCATTCTGGAGAGACCCATTGCTAAACAAAAAAGGTCACATTTCACATGTGCCCACACACTTTCTGGAACACTGCAGGGCCAATTGGGCCAGCCCCATCAGCTGGAAACAGGACCATAGCACAAACACAATTTGAAATACTACAAAAAGCACTGTGTTTCTAGAACAGGTTGAAGCAATTATATTTATCATATGATGGGACCTGGAAAAAAATAACTTAAGAAGACAAAAGTGGGGGTTGTTACAAACATTTATAATAAGCTTAATAATACACTAACTACTTACATTGCACAATATCTGGTGGGGCTGTGCCCCATTGGCCTTTAATGAAGAAACACCACTGACCATCATACAGAAACATTTATTATGGTATCTAAACTGGCTTTTGACTTTTCTCACATGATGCTCTTATTAAAAGGGTCTCCTTCACCTCTTTTGTATATTTTATACAAAAATGCAAGTAATTTGAAAATGGGCTCATTTTAAATTTTTTCTGATAGTTCTCAGATTTTGAGTCCAATTAATAATAATGAAAACAGTCATGGCCAAGTTTTTGCTATTACTTAATGTTCCAAAGTACTAGGGTGTTGTACCGTGTTAACCATTATGAGTAGATCAGCATCTTGCCTGAAGAAGGGGCCTGAGTTGCCTCGAAAGCTTGCATATTGTAATCTTTTTAGTTAGCCAATAAAAGGTGTAATTTTGCTTGACTTTTTACTTAATGTTCCAAAGAAACTAAAAACATAATAAATGATTTAAAAAGAAACACAATTTGCCAATAGAAAATAATTTTACTGAAATTTTTAAAATTGACTATCATATACTCAGAACACAGTTGTGGCCTACAAAATGGGACAATGATAACTTTTCTGTCCCAGAAAGCTACATATTTTCAGCTTTATTTCTATTATTTTTTCAAATTTGTGAATAAATCTTGATTCAGGTCTGTTTTAACTTTTGTTTTGCTGGGTTGCTTTAGAAATCTTAAAGTAGCAACAAAAATATAATAAATCCAATTGTTAAACAAAACCATAAAGTAGTAAGGTTCTATCTAGCCTGTAAGTTCAGCATACCTATTGAATAAGCCAGTATAGCGGAAATTAAAGTGTTTCTCCTCAGACAGACCTTACTCACTACATTCAGAATTGTTACCATCAGATACAAATGTTTAAGTTTCCAAAGGTAAAAACTAACTGGTTCAAATATCCCTTCATCTCAACTGCTGTTTATCTCCTAAATACTTTATATTTTACTACAACAAGTCAGCCTACACAGAGGAAGGGGTGCTGTTAGAGACAACATTCTCTCTTCAATTGTTACCAAAATAAGGAGATGATTGTCAGCTCAATGAGGCTACATGCTGAATATGCATCCCTACACACTTGTGGGGTTACCATAGAGGAGGTCCACAACATTGAGCTTCTGTCTGTTCATATTTGTGAGGACTGCATGGACTGCAAAAATCTCAGCCTTAATCAAGAAGGTAACTTAATGGTGGAGTGGTGGCTCTGTGCCTCAAGATCTGTGTGGGTATCTGGAAGGTTGCTAGTTAAAATCCTAATGTTGCCATAAGGGACGCTACCTTGTTGAGCCCTTAAGCAAGGCCTTAAACCATGAAAATCTCTCCTGGGGTGATGTACAATGGTTGACCCTGCACTCTGATCTCTAAAGGTAATGCTACAAGACAATTTCCCCTCTGAGATTAATAACATTTATCAAATTAAATAAAAAATTTTCTGATGAAGCTAAGAAAGGCCAAACTGTGAATACTTAACAACTTCTATAACTGAAGAATAGAGAGCATGCTAAGGTCAGAGAGGAAGGCTCCACAGCATAACCCAAACTATCATTGAGTCCAGAACAAAGTCCACCTCCCTCTGCCACATCTGATAAATAAGGTATAAAAGAGGGGCCCACAAATCACTATTAACCATCCACAACCCTGAAACAACTTTTTGTTCTCCTACCATTGGAGGTACAGTATGTTTAACTGTTAGTGGCTGGCATCCACCAAGATTTGTAATTGTTTATCCATCCATCCATCCATCCATTATCCAACCTGCTATATCCTAACTACAGGGTCATGGGGGTCTACTGGAGCCAATCGCAGCTAACACAGGGCACAAGGCAGGAATAAGTCTACGGGCAGGGTGCCAGCCAACCACAGCAATTGTTTATCTTTAAGATTTTTTAAATGAGTTTGGTTATCTTTTAGCTTCTTTTTGCAACTACTGTTGTTTTAGCAATATGTCGTGTTTACGCACTAGACAGAAATATTTTCCACTGAGTTGCTGAGAAAGCCAACTTTGTTTCTAATATAAAGTTGTTTTTTGGGAAATGACAATAAACCTGGCTTTTCTAAATTTGATTTGGAAAGCTTCCTTTATTTCTTAAAATTTTATTTTATTTATGAATATATGCATTACAATAAAAGAATTATAATGCAACAATCAAACATACAGTGTATTGCTATATAAAAAGGAAAACAACTTATCCAATCAAAGTGAAGTAAATCACAGAAATAGTTACTGACAAACAATACTAAAAACTCCACTTTTACCCAAGACAGAGTAGTACTTAGTAATGTGTAGCCTGTTATATTGTATTTCCTCATATTGATAAAACAAAAGGAGTTAGTCAGAAATATCGGCAGGAGCCAAGCAGACTTAATTTAGAATAATGTTTATGAATTCTTGTGAAAAGCTCTGCTGCATTACTCTTTGATATAGTATAACCAATATAACCTTTTCTTTGTAATATGGTAGTTTAAAGGAATAGTCCATCCAAAAATATTTTATATGTTTCTTACCCAATGTAATTTGTTGTGGTGGCTGAGAAAAAATGCAATCTAATGTTTTTATGCAGAACAGAGGTAACAAAGTTTCTGATAGAATAGGAATCTCTTAAGACCAAAGGTGGACAACAGCAAAGAATGACAGCAACATCCATGAAATAATCTCACGTTACTCATGTTGCATAATCCATAAGTGAAGTCATCTACTTACATGCGCATAACTTTCTAAATACATATATTTTTACTAAGATATTGTTAAATATACCACTTCTGTATAATGCTATCATAAATTATGTTTATTTTATGTCTTCTAGATTAGTGTGTCAAAAGAACAGTGTACTTTAGAGTACTAAATATTCCTTTACCATAAAGTGAAGCAATACAATAAGAATTTTGAATGTCCCTAATGAAAAAAACTAACATAGCTATAGACCACTTTCACATTATTTTATGTTCACTGTAAAAAACTATACTCACCCAAACTAAATTATTCTCATGGCATAGGAAACATTTGAAATGAGTTTAATTGAAGTCTGAACTGAATTAAGCAGTTTTGACAGTTGATGTTGTCACACATGTGCACCTGGGATCCAACTTCTGGCCACTGGTAGAGATAAGCAGTTCCACCCCAGGATAAGAAGGGGTGCTGACACTAACAGTATCTTATATTTTTTTCATAGCCCTGAAAAGTCGCTCAAGTAGGACACCTTACATCGCCATATAGCTGGGCTCCAGGATGGTGGCATCTCTTACCATCACAATCACTGAGGAGGACAGAAATCCAACAATTCTTTATTGCTGTGAGAGAAGGCTGACTGTATCCATATTTGTTTGTTCTATTTCAGGGTCCAGACCTGGCTGGTACCCCAACCTTTTCCCTGTGCCATCTGGTCTGCTTCCTAGCCACATTACAATGGATAGGTGAACAAATACATTGAAAGTAACACAGATAATTTGGGAAAAGTAAAGTACATAGACCACTAACAAAAATTCTGTTACAAAAGAGGATTCATGTTTGGTTTGAATAGTTCTTATAAAGTTTGTGATATTGTAAAAGATAAATATGAACATTATGTGTCCCAAAGTGGCTTGACGTATTCACAGGAAACAACTTAGTTTTATTCATATTTGTTTAAAGCTTGAAAAGCATCCTTTATGTGCAATATATGGTGAAGTGAAGAATCTGAGTTACAGATATATAACAGTATATTATGTGCATAGAATGGACCCTTTTGTTCTTAGCCTCCTTTATGAATTCCCCAAACTTTCACATAGCAATGTAAACAAGTGAAAAATTGGCTCAGCAGCAATCATAAATGGGCAAGGCAAGCGAGGACAGCCTTTCTGCTACTGTGACCTAGAATAAAAGTAATTGAATTTCACTGTGATGGCACACAAAGGCCACTGCCAAACATATAACCGACATCAGCTTTTTTGCTAAAAATAAAGCAGTCAACAAAAGATGACATTACTGGTAAAATGATAGAAAATAACAATATTAATTATTCATTCTAGAAAATAATCAATGAAACTTGAGCAATAAAAGGTCTAAACTCTCCCTCTCTCACTGTCTCTGTCTCTCTCTTTTTCTCTCTCTCTCTCTTTCTGTATATATACTGTATATATATATAATCACATATGCGTATCAGTGGATCACTTTCCGGACTCATCTAAGGTATGTACTACCACCCCAGGTAGATATTGGATGCTGGTGCTAACTCAGTCCTCTTCTATTCCCTCCACATTACTGAGAAGACATCCAGAGAAGGCAATTGACTTAGCCCCATCTGATCTCCCACTTATAAACCTTGAGGCCACCAGAAGGAATCATCACATTGTAAGCGGAACACACCGTAGGACAGAGCTCCTACCTGGTGAATGAAAAAGCAGATTATAAAGCCTGATGGCTTGTTTGTTTGATTTTGAACTTTTGTGTTTCATTTTGTGCTCAGAGTGGCTAAATTTTTCGCTTTATTTTCAATTTGATTAAACAGAGGCAACTAGGTTGGCACCCAAAAAATTTCTTTGTGGAACTTGCAGTGCTTTACTCAATGACAATATACACTGCTCAAAAAAAATAAAGGGAACACTTAATCATCACAGTCTAACACCAAGTCAATTAAGCTTCTAGGATATCAATCTGTCCAGTTAGGAAGAATAAGCAAGTGTGAATCAGCTTCACCTAGTTTGGTACAAATGAAAGTGACAACAGGTCCACTGGAGAGGCAACAGCAAGACAACTCCCAAAAGGGAGTCTTTTCTAGTTTTGCATTTTGCTAGTGTCATTGTCACTACTGGTAGAATGAGGCAGTATATGTAGCGAATTCAGTTTGCACAGGTAGTTCAACTCCTCCAAGATGGCACATCTATTCAGGCCGTTGCAAGAGGGTTTGCTGCGTCTCCCAGCACATTCTCAAGAGCATGAAGAGGACACCAAGAGACAAGCCGTTACACAAAGAGAGCCTTAGGATGTGCGGCCCAGTCAATGGCATCAATGTCTTTGTTATTCTGGAACTTCCTACACATTCTGGCCACATGAGTCCAGGCATTGTTTTGCAACAAGAGGAACCCAGGGCCCACTGCACCATTTTCGATTCATCCCAATGTACTTGTAAAGTTCATTTTGAAATATCTGCACAATATTGTACGGTTTGAGTTTGTCTCATGATAGATGAGCACCCTGGTTCATGTCTTTAACCCAGCCCTGTAAGGATAGGCTGAAATCTTGAGCAGGAGTAAATTGGTTGAAAATGAATGGCTGGGTAGGAAATTTCAAAAACTGTTAATAGCTGAAAATGAGATCAACAGTTTAGCATTTCATGTCCATTAAGTATTTAATTTATTTGGGATGGAATGTTATTTATCTAAGAAATACTTGATATTGTATCAGTGTGCACTATGTTCACTACTACAGTACAGGTATATGCGCAATTGGATTTGGCACATTAGACTTGTTGGTGTGTATCTGTCTCTTTTTTAAGGATTTTTATTAAAATGTAAATAAACCTCACTTTCCAGGTCTTCCCAGAAACAAAACTGTATATGGTCTTACACACAGCAATTAAGACAATGATGTTTAAAAAAAAAACACAATACAGAAAATATCGGAAACAAAAAAGCTACAGGGCCTTCTGTAAGACAATTGAGTTTTATGTTCTATGAGGCATTTAATATTTAATGTTATCACAAAACAAGGGTAATACCAGACAAAAGGAAAAGGAGTACTTTATAGGCATGGAAAGGTTATGTCTTATCACGTAGGTCCTAACAGGCTAGCAGTGAGGAAAAAGTGTAAACTTTAGATTCAAATGGCTAACAGATGGAATTATGGCACACCATATGACCCTCAAAACAGCATGATAAATTGAATATGTTTACAATTAAAGCAAATATTAACAATTTTATAATATATTAGTGAAATGTCCCGTGACCCTGTAGTTAGGATATAGCGGGTTGGATAATGGATGGATTAGTGAAATGCTACAGAATGGAATTCAACATGAGAGACTATAATAACTGCAATTGCTGTGCATAGAATACAATCATTTTATATATCCACCTACTTTCTAATACACTAATTCATAGATTGAAAAGAACCTATTCTGGCAGCATTGGATGCAAGGTGAGAACAAACCCTGCACTGGGTGCCACTTATGTAGGCACCCACTCTAATGCACACTGTGCCAATTTAGAGACCTCAATGAAAGTACAATTCATGCCCTGCAAGGAAAATCAGAATACCTGGAGGAAAACTGACACAGTTACACAGGGGGGAATGCAAACTCAATACAGGCACTCACCAGGGCAAAATCTAAGCCAAGGACTCTGGAGCTGTGATGCAGCAGTGCTATCTATTATGCCATCCTACTTGGTACCAAATATTAATATACTGAAAAGAGTAAACCGAGTAATAGAGTGCTACCTTTACTGCTGCAGTGTTAGCAAGACACCGAATTTTGCATTTTTATGACTCTTTAATTGATTCAGTGGGTGAGGGCTGATCTGCACAGAGAGAGTCAATGACTCAATTTCAAGCATAAGAGAAAATGTAAAAGACCTACCTGTGGACCAGATGGCACTTGACCAGCAGGAAATGTGGCTATTTTGCAATTCTGTAGTGTCTTTTATTGCAGCTGGAGAATGCATGAAGAATATTTCAGATTGGCTGGGGACTTCAGGCTTTTTTTAATTGAAAGAAAAAAAAAATTTTTGTAACTTGATCTGGGAGAAGCATTCAATCTGATGTTTAATGAACTGATATGAAGAATTTACTATTTGCATAATGCATGACCCATGGCAGCCCACCCCTGCACCACAAACTCTTTTCATAAAGGCCTTAAAACGAGATGCAAAAGTTGTCAAATACTGCTTCCTCACAGTTCTACAGATCTGGGTTCAAATCCTAGCTCTGGGAACATTTATGTGTAGATAGTATGTTATCCAAGTGTCTGCACAAATTTCCTGCAGGTAGTCTAGTATTTCTCAAATATCCCATGTTAGGTTAATTAGTGTTTCTACAGTTAGGTCCATAAATATTTGGACAGAGACAACTTTTTTCTAATTTTGGTTCTGTACATTACCACAATGAATTTTAAATGAAACAACTCAGATGCAGTTGAAGTGCAGACTTTCAGCTTTAATTCAGTGGGGTGAACAAAATGATTGCATAAAAATGTGAGGCAACTAAAACATTTTTTTAACGCAATCCCTTCATTTCAGGGGCTCAAAAGTAATTGGACAAATGAAATAACTGGAAATAAAATGTTCATTTCTAATACTTGGTCGAAAACCCTTTGCTGGCAATGACAGCCTGAAGTCTTGAACTCATGGACATCACCAGATGCTGGGTTTCCTCCTTTTTAATGCTCTGCCAGGCCTTTACTGCAGCGACTTTCAGTTGCTGTTTGTTTGTGGGCCTTTCTGTCCGAAGTTTAGTCTTCAACAAGTGAAATGCATGCTCAATTGGGTTAAGGTCAGGTGACTGACTTGGCCATTCAAAAATTTTCCACTTCTTTGCTTTAATAAACTCCTGGGTTGCTTTGGCTGTATGTTTTGGGTCATTGTCCATCTGTATCATGAAACGCTGCCCAATCAATTTGACTGCATTTAGCTGGATTTGAGCAGACAGTATGTCTCTGAACACCTCAGAATTCATTCGGTTGCTTCTGTCCTGTGTCACATCATCAATAAACACTAGTGTCCCAGTGCCACTGGCAGCCATGCATGCCCAAGCCATCACACTGCCTCCACCGTGTTTTACAGATGATGAGGTATGCTTTGGATAATGAGCTGTTCCACACCTTCTCCATACTTTTTTCTTGCCATCATTCTGGTAGAGGTTGATCTTGGTTTCATCTGTCCAAAGAATGTTTTTCCAGAACTGTGCTGGTTTTTTTTAGATTTTCTTTAGCAAAGTCCAATCTAGCCTTTCTATTCTTGAGGCTTATGAGTGGCTTGCACCTTGCAGTGCGCCCTCTGTATTTACTTTCATGCAGTCTTCTCTTTATGGTAGACTACGATACGCCTACCCCCTGGAGAGTGTTGTTCACTTGGTTGGCTGTTGTGAAGGGGCTTCTCTTCACCATGGAAATGATTCTGCGATCATCCACCACTGTTGTCTTCCGTGAACGTCCAGGTCTTTTTGTGTTGCTGAGTTCACCAGTGCTTGCTTTCTTTCTCAGGATGTACCAAACTGTAGATTTTGCCACTCGTAATATTGTAGCAATTTCTCAGATGGTTTTTTTTCTGTTTTCGCAGCTTAAGGATGGCTTCTTTCACCTGCATGGAGAGCTCCTTTGACCACATGTTGTCTGTGCACAGCAAAATCTTCCACATGCAAGCACCACACCTCAAATCAACTCCAGGCCTTTTATCTGCTTAATTGATAATGACATAACGACGGACTTGCCCACACCTGCCCATGAAATAGGCTTTGAGTCAATTGTCCAATTACTTTTGAGCCCCTGAAATGAAGAGATTGTGTTCAAAAAATGCTTTAGTTGCCTCACCTTTTTATGCAATCGTTTTGTTCACCCCACTGAATTAAAGCTGAAAGTCTGCACTTCAACTGCATCTGAGTTGTTTCATTTAAAATTCATTGTGGTAATGTACAGAACCAAAATTAGAAAAAAGTTGTCTCTGTCCAAATATTTATGGACCTAACTGTATGCTTGCCCAGAGTGTGTGATTGTGCCCAGCAATAAACTGCCTTCCCTGTGATGCTTCCAAGAAATGCTTGAGCTCCCCTGAAAGGGATTCAGTGGGTTTCATAAGTGGAATGATGTGTGAGAGAGAGTGGGTGACTGTAGGAGTGTGTCCTGTAATGGACCAATTTCCTGCAACTCTAGATTAGAAACTGTAGGTACCAAAAATGGTGGAATGGATAGAGATTTTAATTGTAGGCATTCTTAGGACTAGCATTCTAAGGATGGCATACATTAATTACTCATTTCCACATTTACACACAGATTGGACACTGGACATACCTTTGCTATTATTGTGTACCCTTCACTTGTAAGTGGGAAGTGTATAACAAAATATGCATTTTACAATAGGAGCAGTGGGATGGTAAATGCATCACTCATGTCACACTGGTTAACAAGCATTTTGCTACTGGGATTCTTTCACCTGTACTTTAACAAATTTCACTTGCTGACTCCAAATCTGAAAACTGTTTTCATCCAGCACGTCCAATTTTTTAGTTATGATGTTCCAGATCTTGGACAACTAGGGTAACTGGACAGTAAAGGTGATGTTTTTCAGCATTTAAGAAATAAGTTTGGTCTTGAGAAAAGTGAAGCCAAAATTAAGGAAGGTGTTTTTGTTGGCCCTGAAATACGTGAACTGATGCTTGATGATGAGTTCAAAAGGAAACTGAAGCCAACTGAATCAGCACCCTTATTCGTGCAGGTTGTCCAGAATTTTCTTGACAAGCACAGAGCAGAGAATTATACTGAGCTTGTGGAGAATATGCTGAAAGTATATTAGCTTATGGGAGCCAGAATGTCACTGAAGATGCATTTTTTACATTACATTACTTTTTTCCACCACATCTCAGCAATGTCAGAGATGAGCATGGGGAAAGATTTCATCAAGCTATAAAGGTGATGGAAAACTGATATCGGGAAAAATTCACTCCGAGCATGATAGGTGACTACTGTTGGTTCTTGCAAAGAGAGACAGATGTGCAGTACAAGCGCAAAAGCGAGTGCCTCCAACATTTTTGGGCACGCTGACCTCACTTTTATATTGAGGTAAATTGACATAAATATACTGTAACGTGTCTCTGGTATTGTCTTCTGGTTTGTTTTCAGAATAAACACATCAAAACTTTTGGTGTGACAGAGTCCAAACTCCAGATATCGGTTGATATATTATTATATTGATATTGAAAAGTGTCAAAATGTCAATGATGTGTATTTCAAAAACCTGACATGCTAGCTTAATTCCGATTTCATATGTGAAATCAGTGTAAGAAACTTAATAAAGAGATGCTCTGAAGTTCCCAGAAGCAAACAAAAAATCTTTTTTTTGTAGACCAGTGTCACCTGCAAAGGACAGAGCAATTTCATGTAACAATAGTCTCAAAATAGCATCTATCAAAGAAAGAGCAGAATACAAAATTACATCATCAGAATAACAATAATATTAATACAATTTGAATAGACATACAAAATTTCCAAAAATGAAATAAATCAAATCCTGGGTTGCAAAAACAATGATTCATCACAAGCTCCTACAGAAGAAATAAATGATTTAGCTTGTAATAGTAAACAGTCTAAGCATGATCTCAACAGCTATATAAAATAAAATCGTTTGTATAGGAATACCACTACTACAAAGCTATTCAAAAAGTCTTTAATTTTCCCAGTTATATCATGGGAGGTCACCCAGTGCTGTTTTCAATTTTGTGTAATTTTTCTTAACCACATTTGTAAATTGAAATTTGTCATCCATCCATCCTGGTTAGACCACATCTGTAATATTGTATGTAATTCAGGTCACTGCGCCACAAGAAAGATAGCAGCACTTGAAGATGTGCAGAGGAGAGTAACCAAGTGCATCCCAGGACTTATGGACATGTTGTACTCTTACAGACGTAGAGAATTAAACCTATTTAGTCACAAGCAGGTCTTCAAAATCCTCAAAGGCATTGATAAAGTAGACCTGGCAGAATTCTTTAGCTAGATGGTGATCCACGCATTTAAAAACACCAGTGATAACACCAGTGGATATTAAGGGCAGTGCTTTAAAGCCAGGAATAACTTCTTTACTCAGAGTAGTAGGAATCTTGAAAAAACTACCAAGTCATGTAGTTAAAGTTAAAACCTTAATGTGGCCTCTTCTCTGGCATCTTCTGTAACTGTCTTTGTTGCCCTATGACAAAAATTGGAGTCTCTCCTAAAGTCAGCAATGCATTCATCCATTGTCAAGCCCACTTAATCCAGATCAAGGCCTCAGTCAGACTTTCCCTAGCCTGGTAGCATGGGACACAAAGAGAGAACCAGTTCCGGATGGAATTGAGTCCAATATACGATACGCTCAACACACAGCACTCTCTTTTTTTTCTTCCTTTATTTTCTTTTCCTTCTTCCTCCTTTTTCCACCTCCACTCTTCCACTAGCAAGCTTCGTCCCTCTTCCTCCTGACTCTGGCTCTCTGAATGGAGTGAGGCAGCTCCTGGGAGTGCTCCAGGTGGCCCATCAGCGTTACCTAGAATCACTCCCAGATGTGGTGAAAGTCCAATGTAGGGCTCTGCAGCTCACCCTTGTGGCCACCATGGAACACAACAGGGCTATACCAAACTCCCAGCATGCCCTGCAGGATTCCATAGTGCCACAGCCACCCCAGGAGGGCTGCCATCTAGCATCCCGGGGAAGGTAGTACTTTATGGATGGTCTCCTCCCCACTATATATATATATATATATTATATACTGCAGTGGGCTGGCGCCCTGCCTGGATTTTGTTTCCTGCCTTGCACCCTGTGTTGGCTGGGATTGGCTCCAGCAGACCCCCGTGACCCTGTAGTTAATAGATATAGCGGGTTGGATAATGGATGGATATATTACATATATATAAGTTGAGCCCAGAATTAGGGCGAAACACGTGTTGCGTACTCTTTGCATTATTTGACAGTAAACTATTTCAACCATATATATATATATATATATATATATATATATATATTATACATATATACATATACACATACATACATACATATATATATATATATATATATATATATATATACACGCACAGACACATATATATACATATATATTTACATATCTACATATATACAGTATATACATATCTACATATATATACACATATATATACATATCTATATATATATATATATATATATATAGACATACAAATATACTGTACATACATACATTCACATATACATATCTACATATATATATCTACATATATATATATATATATATATATATATATATATATATATATATATATATATATATATATATAAATAGCGAAATCCCTGCGCTTTGCAGAGGCGAAGTACTGCTTTTAAATTTGTATTAAGAAGAAAAGAAAACCTTTTTAAACTGAGGGAAAATATACCAATAACAATTTGTTAAGGATCTGTTATTTTGTGAAGCTGCCTTTACACAGCTTCTCCGCTGTTTTATAAACGAACGCCATATAAGGCAGTCCTTTCTCCTTGCTTCGCGGTTCTGTATTGTTTTATTGTTCATTTATTACGATTGTTATAGTTATTGTGTAGTTATTTGAGACTCACTTTTCTGTTCAGGTACCCATTTCCTTTATGTAATCCGCGGATACTCCGCTATTTTTTGTTCGTTTATTACGATTATACTTATTTATTGACTCCCTTCTTTAGCTGACTGCCTGCTCATATAAGGCGCTCTGCTGTTTCTTTGTGAAGCAGCCTTTACACAGCTTCTCCGCTGTTTTATAAACGAACACCATATAAGGCCATCCTTTTTCCTTGCTTCGCCAAGGAAGCAGCCTTTTTATTAAATCCACGGGTTCTCCGCTGTTTTATTGTTCGTTTATTACGATTGTTATAGTTCTCTTTGTATACCACGTTGTCAGTTCAGCACTCCGGTTGTAATATGACCAAGCTGTGCAAGCTTACTGTTGAGAATGCAACATATAGTTGTACAGGAGAAAAGCAATCTTGCCTCAAAGTTCAGTCAGTTCACGTGAGCCGCTCTCTTGTGTGATGTTGCGATGTCCACGGCTTAATTTAATGTTAGCTAAGACCCGGCACTTAAAAGTTTCTCGCTACAGCAATTTTAACTCCGATACAAAGTGATCAAAAGTCTAATTTATACCTCGTGTCTTCTCATTAAACTTGTATGTCGCGAATATGGTATTGCAAACGGTAGCGGGAGCGTTTCTATAAACTTAATTTAAACTTACGGTTTACACCGTGCTTTGTTTCCGCAGTAGCTGCACTTATGAATATGCTTGTATGCATCACTCGCTCGCTTCTTATTGTTTCGTTGCCTTCTCAATTGTGTAATGAATGTTTTCTTCAGCGCTCTTTGGGGCTCTTCCTTGTTTTGTACGTACTTTGTTCACAGTCAATTCACGCGATTACGTGGGTGGCGTGATGACGCGATACGCAAGTCCGCATCCCACAGCCATCGAGGTGCACTCTATTACAGTATATGGACAAAAAAGAGGTTCCAGTTATGACCATTACGCGTAGAATTTCGAAATGAAACCTGCCTAACTTTTGTAAGTAAGCTGTAAGGAATGAGCCTGCCAAATTTCAGCCTTCCACCTACACGGGAAGTTGGAGAATTAGTGATGAGTGAGTCAGTCAGTCAGTCAGTCAGTGAGTGAGTGAGTCAGTGAGGGCTTTGCCTTTTATTAGTATAGATATATATATATATATATATATATATATATATATATATATATATATATATATATATACACACACACACACACTATGGTCGAAACTTTGAAATAAAAAAAACTCCTGAACTGGCTGTCACAGACACAGTGAAGCATTGCTTTTGGTATAAAGGATCCCCAGTACTGTTTCTTGATGCACTTCTGCTGAACAATGAAAGTCCTCAGTGTTAGAGAGAGGATGTGTAGCATTGTTCATAAGGAGACTCGGTTTTGTTCTGCCCTTGCTACTATCCCTAGCGCATCTGGAGTGCATCCTGTAACTGAGCTGTCCATTTTAATTAGGTTGTTGATTTGGTGGGCCTTTCTTGAAGTGCTGTTACTGACCCAGCACAACACAGAATACAAAATTGCACTGGCCATCACAGAGATACAGAAGATGTGAAGGATGTCACTTCCCAAATTAAAGGAGTGTGGTCTCCTAAGGAAAAATAGCCTGCTCTGCTCTTTCTTATATAGTTCCTTTGTGTCCTCAGACCAGTCCAAATTCACCCCAACTGAGAGACTTTGGAGTTAACCATTACTCTAAATGGTTATTTACTCTAAAACATACATCTTGGGGAACAAAAATATCTGGAATACTACATTAATAAAAGGAAAGGAGGTAAACTCCACTAAGAAGCTGTGGGTTGGATTCAAATTCATTGCTCTGGAAATGTGAAGTAACAGAACTTCCAACTGCAGCATCCATAGGGCAGTAGGTGTATATAAAATAATCAAAGCAAACACAGACATTATTGTGTGTAAATTCTTTTACTGCAGGAAACTAACAAGCTACCACTTTTTTCTTTCTTTTCTGCTGAGAATTTGGGGATTTCCTCTTCACTGAGTTTAGCAGATTTATATACAGTTTCACTTACATATATAACTTTGATCATTCTGAGATGTCTGGTCAGATTTCATAAAAGAAGACCTAGATGTGAGGTGTGCTACATAAAACTCAAACATGATGGTTTACCCCAATATCTTTCTTATGCCCTTTATTTCAATTGTCAAATCCATTGGTGTTCATACTGAAGTACACAATCTAAGATAGTGAGAGAATGGGCTTAAAAATTAATGAAGAAACACCTACATGTCCAGGTAATTGAGCTTACAAGTATGCTTTTGGTATTTGTGGCTTACCACTGATGAGGGGGAGAGAAGTGCTTGTGTGGAGCAGAACAGAATGTTCATCATCAGGTGGAAATTTTTTAAAGAACCACAAAGTCAAATCCAGTATACTGCAAACAAAAGGTAATAGTGCTAGTATGAGTGAGATACTCATGCAACGTTAATCTATTCCTTGCCTACCCCCAAGTCTTGTCTGGATCACAAAATTACTAATAAGCTATATAAAAGTTGTGTAGTCTTTTTAAAGAGGCTATGTCTTATTGTTTTTTTTTATTTTCTGTTAATTCAATGCTTGTAAAGACAGTAACGCAGTTCCAACATCGGGCAGTGAACACAACAACATACATTACAAACAACATTATACAATAAATATAACAAATACTGATGAAGTTGTCAGTATGAGTAGCTTATGACAGCATTGAAGGTCTGTTGCCATTTGATGAAACAGAGAAGACTGTAAAGTGACCACGCAGGTAGGATAATGAGGTATCTAACATGCAAGATGAGAATATTTTCCCTGACCTACTTATGAACATAATAATTAATGACAAGAACTGCTTTTTCTGGTTAAAGGTCTAATTATCAAGAAATGTGAGAGAAGAAAAAAATGTGCTTGTTCACATAAAGGTGCCAATTCAAGAGGCCAAATGACTCACATATCATACATCCAGTTTAATTTCTTTTAAGGGAGTTTCTCAAAAGTTGGTAACTTTATAATCTCATAGCTGATCTCCTAGATCAGGGGTTCTCAAAGTCAGTCCTGGTTTTTGTTTCAATAAGAGTCATAATCAGTGACAACAACTGATAACGCTGATCTCATTTAATTAGCTGGTATTTTTTTTTCTCTTCTCTTATTCAACATTCAGAAAAGCACAGCAGCAATATTCAGAAATATTTCTATTTTTGCTATAGGTTTAAATACTTAACTCTCTTTTGTCAAGATGAAAATACTGTATTGTTAAAAAAGAAAAGAAAATACATTATTTCCATATAACTGCTTAGTACATTTTAATATTATATATATATATATATATATATATATATATATATATATATATATATATAAACTGCTCAAAAGAATTAAAGGAACACTTTGAAAACACATCAGATCTCAATGGGAAAAAAAATCCTGCTGGATATCTATACTGATATGGACTGGGTAATGTGTTAGGAATGAAAGGATGCCACATCATTTGATGGAAATGAAAATTGTCAAACTACAGAGGGCTGAATTCAAAGACCCCCCGAAAATCAAAGTTAAAAAATGATGCAGCAGGCTAGTCCATTATGCCGAAATTTCATTGCAGCAACTCAAAATGGTACTCAGTAGTTTGTATGGCCCCAACGTTCTTGTATGCATGCTTGACAACATTGGGGGGGTGGGGGGGGGGATTGGGGGGGCATGGGCCTTATGAGATGACGGATGGTGCCCTGGGGGATCTCCTCCCAGATTTGGACCAGGGCATCACTGAGCTCCTGGACAGTCTGAGGTGCAATCTGGCGGTGTCGGAAGGACCGAAACATAATGTCCCAGAGATGTTCTATTGGATTTAGGTCAGGCTAGTGTTGGGGCCAGTCAATGGTATCAATTCCTCCATCCTCCAGGAACTGCCTGCATACTCTCGCCACATGAGGCCAGGCATTGTCATGCACCAGGAGGAACCCAGGACCCACTGCACCAGCATAGGGTCTGACAATGGGTCCAAGGATTTCATCCCAATACCTAATGGCAGTCAAGATGCCGTTGCCTAGCATGTAGAGGTCTTTGCATCCCTCCATGGATATGTGTGGAAAACCATCACTGACCCAACCACTAAATCGGTCATGCTGAACGATGTTACAAGCAGCATAATGTTCTCCACAGCTTCCCCAGAAGGGTGAACCTGCTCTCATCTGTGAAAAGCACAGGGCGCCAATGGTAGACCTGCCAATTCTGGTTTTCTATGGCAAATGCCAATCGAGCTCCACAGTGCCAGACAGTGAGCACAGGGCCCACTAGAGGATGTCGGGACCTCAGGCCACCCTCATGAAGTCTGTTTCTGATTGTTTGGTCACAGACATTCACACCAGTGGCCTGCTGAAGGTCATTTAGGGCTCTGGCAGTGCGCATCGTATTCTGCCTTGCCCAAAGGAGCAGATACCGGTCCTGTTGATGGGTTAAGGACCTTCTAAGGCCCTGACCAGCTCTCCTAGAGTAACTGCCTATCTCCTGGAATCTCCTCCATGCCCTTGACACTGTGCTAGGTGACCCAGAAAACCCTCTGGCAATGGCACGTATTAATGTGCCATCCTAGAGGAGTTGTACTACCTGTGCAACCTTTGTAGGGTCCAGGTATCGCCTCATGCTACCAGTAGTGACACTGGCCATAGCCAAATGTAAAACTAGTGCAAAAACAGTCAGAAAAGATGAGGAGGGAAAAATGTCAGTGGCCTCCACCTGTTAAACCATTCCTGTTTTGGGGGTCATTTCATTTTTGCCCCTCTAGTGCACCTGTTGTTAATTTCATTAACACCAAAGCAGATGAAACTGATTAGCAAGCCCTTCTGCTACTTAACTGACCAGATCAATAGCCCAGAAGTTTCATTGACTTGATGCTATACTCTGATTAAAAAGTGTTCCTTTAATTTTTTTGAGCAGTATATATATATACAGTATATATATATATATATATATATATATATAGTAACAAGGCACTATATAGGCGCCTGCCCAGACACAGACTCACACCGGAGGCACATATAAAAACAAGAACACTTTTATTTTTCTTCATCTGTGGAGCACGTCTTCCCCGTGTCCCACAGGAGCAACACAATCCCAAAACAGACCAAAACACCAACACAAAACACTCTTCTTTTCCTCCACCACTTCTCCGTCAAGCTTCGTCCTCCTCCACCCGACTCTGGCCATTGAGTGGTGGCTGCTGGCCCCTTTTATAGTCCACACAGAAGTGCTCCAGGTGGTTGACTTCCGAGTTCCAACTACACTTCTGGGTGTGGCGAATATACAGCCCATACGGGCTAAGGAGTCCCAGCTGCACCACCCACTCGCGGCACCTGCGGAACCCAACATTGCTGCACCCAACTCCAATTCCCATGGAGCCCTGCGGGAAACCGAGTCACCGTTCCAATCCAGGGGGGCGGCCATCTAGCGTCCAGGGGAAGGTATTGCACAGTCCATGGTTTCTCCCCCTGAACATATAGCGAAGGGGCATCCCGGGCCATCCGCTACAATATATATATAGTGTAACAGGAGGCTGGGGGACAGACCCAGCCGGGACACCTGGAAGGACCGGGAGGTGGCTTATACATCCCCCGGGACACGAGGGGGAAACCGCCCTGGATCTTGAGGGGACCACAGGAGAGGAGCAAGGAGGCTCAAACCCATTGGGATGCCCAGAGTGCTTCAGGGTGCAAGAGCAGCACTTCCGCCACACCAGGAAGTGCTGCCGGAAGGACGTCATCAGGCACCTGGAGCACATCCAGGTGGAAATAAAAGGGGCCACCTCTCTACAATCAGGGAGCTAGAGTCGGGAGTGGGAGCAGGACGAAGCTCCCGTGGAGAGAAGGAAAGGCGGCCCAAGGACAGTGAGAGAAAGGCCCGTATTAGGGGTAATTGATACTGAGAGCACTGTGTGCTGTGTGAGAACTGTAAATAAACGTGTGCTTTCGTAAAGAAGTGGTCTCTGTCTGGTGGTGTTCGGGCGTATCTCACTATATATATATATATATATATATATATATATATACAGTCATATGAAAAGTTTGGGAACCCCTCTTAATTCTTTGGATTTTTCTTTATCATTGGCTGAGCAACTTCCTTTTAATATATGACATGCCTTATAGAAACAGTATTTCAGCAGTGACATTATGTTTATTGGATTAACATAATATGTGCAATATGCATCATAGCAAAATTAGACAGGTGTATAAATTTGGGCACCCCAACAGAGATATTACATCACTATTTAGTTGAGCCTCCTTTTGCAAATATAACAGCCTCTAGACGCCTCCTATAGCCTTTGATGAGTGTCTGGATTCTGGATGGAGGTATTTTTGACCATTCTTCCATACAAAATCTCCCCAGTTCAGTTAAATTTGATGGCTGCCGAGCATGGACAGCCTGCTTCAAATCATCCCATAGATTTTCGCTGATATTCAAGTCAGGGGACTGTGACGGCCATTCCAGAACATTGTACTTCTCCCTCTGCATGAATGCCTTTGTAGATTTCGAACTGTGTTTTGGGTCATTGTCTTGTTGAAATATCCAACCCCTGCATGACTTCAACTTTGTGACTGATGCTTGAACATTATCCCGAAGAATTTGTTGACATTAGGTTGAATTCATCCGACCCTCGACTTTAACAAGGGCCCCAGTCCCTGAACTAGCCACACAGCCCCAGCCCACAGCATGATGGATCCTCCACCAAATATGACAGTAGGTAGCAGGTGTTTTTCTTGGAATGCGGTGTTCTTCTACCGCCATGCAAAGCACTTTTTGTTATGACCAAATAACTCAATTTTTGTCTCATCAATCCAAAGCACTTTGTTCCAAAATTAATCTGGCTTGTCTAAATGAGCATTTATTTGCATACAACAAGTGACTCTGTTTGTGCCGTGAGTGCAGAAAGGGCTTCTTTCTCATCACCCTGCCATACAGATGTTCTTTGTGCATATTATGCTGAATTATAGAATGATGTACAGATACACCATCTGCAGCAAGATGTTCTTGCAGGCTTTGGAGGTGATCTGTGGGTTGTCTGTAACCATTCTCACAATCCTGCGCATATGCCGCTCCTGTAGTTTTCTTGGCCTGCCAGACCTGGGTTTAACAGCAACTGTGCCTGTGGCCTTCCATTTCCTGATTACATTCCTTACAGTTAAAACTAACCGTTTAAACCTCTGAGATAGCTTTTTTGTAGCCTTCCCCTAAACCAGGGGTCCCCAACCCCCGGTCCGCGGCCCACTACCAGTCCGCAGCCGTCTGACAGCCGGGCCGTGAGAGAACTGCCGGCAACGGAGACTCACTCAGACTTTTCAGAATGCTTGGCGGGCGGGGCTTTGCAGTGGCGCAGAGAGAGGAGAGAGACTGAGGTGAGAGAGTATTACAACAAAGTTATTTTTATGGTCCCAACAGTTTCCCCATATGACGCGACTCTATAGAAATCGCGTTACTACGAAGTACATTCAGCAGATGCTTTCATTACAACGAATTGACCTTGAAATGCTTGAACGAATCATCCACAGAGCACTTAGATCTGTGGTCACAGCTCAGTTGTGCACGTTTGCACAACGATCCCCAAACAGAAACATTGTAAAAAAAAAAAATCTCTTTCTTCGAACTGTCCTCGTACTGTTTTTGTTTTCTGTGGTTTTCAGTGATACCTTTTGCTTATTGCTTGTCAACATTTGAAAAACATCCATTGGAATTTAACTCATTGTCACCCTCCTATAGAAACGGCAGACACGAAAAAAAGATAGTGTTAATGTTTGTGATGTGCAATCTGTTGGAATGGCAAATGCAAAGCATATGTCTTTGTTATATGCAAAAAAAGAAGAAAAATCTCGGGTTGCAAACGTATGCGAACTGCTTAATAACTTAATAATAATAGAAATGTTATGTAAATTGTGTATAAAACTGCCCCCCCCCCAGACCGGTCCGTGGAAAAATTTGCATCTAATAAAGTGGTCCTTGCTGTCAAAAAGGTTGGGGACCACTGCCCTAAACCATGATACTGAACCATCTTTGTTTTCAGATCTTTTGAGAGTTGCTTTGAGGATCCTATGCTGTCACTCTTCAGAGGAGAATCAAAGGGAAGCACAGCTTACAATTGACCACTTTAAATACCTTTTCTCATGATTGGACCACACCTGTCTATGAAGTTCAAGGCTTAACAAGCTAATCCAACCAATTTGGTGTTGCAAGTAATCAGTATTGAGCAGTTACATGCATTCAAATAAGCAAAATTACAAGGGGAGCCACATTTTGCACAGCCAGTTTTTCACAGTTTTTCACATTTGATTTAATTTCATTCAACTAAATACTGCTTCACTAAAAATCTTTGTTAGGAAAACACCCCAATACTCGGATGTTCCTAGGAAATGAAAGACATACCACTGTCATCTTTTTTGTTGAAAGTAAATTATAATGCAGGCTGAGAGGGGTTCCCAAACTTTTTCATATGACTGTATATATATATACTGTATATATATTGTTTGGAGTTTGTTCATTTCTTTTTTATTAATATATTCACTTTATTATTTTACGTATGGTTTGTTTTTTGGCTTATTTTTGATCATCGATTGGGGGAAGTTTATTTGGAAGTAATATGGCTTGTCAAGTCTAACATCCTCAACTTGCCAGGCCATGGGTCTTGGTGTTATAGCAGCCAGTTTTGGAGAGTGAGTCGGCCGTTACAATCTTAGCTACTCAAGTTCCAGTAAATGCCTCCAAACCCATTGGACAGCACTTCATCTTACAACCAGATAAAGCTCCCAAGAAAAACTTCTAAGGGAACATGGAACGTGGGAGTTTTTCAAAGCTAAGGAATAGAAAATACTTGAATGGCCAAGCCATTTCAGCATACCTTCTATATGCTGAAGAGAAAACTAAAGTAGACAAACCTCCAAAGCAAGCAGGAGCTGAAGATGGTTGCATTAGAGGCTTGGCAGAGCATCACTAAAGTAGATATCCAGCCCCTGGTGATGACTATGAATCACAAAGTTTAAGCAGTCTTTGTATGCAAGGGATATGCAACAAAATACTAAATATGATTGTTTTAATATACTATACAAAGCTCTTAGTTAAACATTGATTTGGCTTTTTGTACCAAAACAATATTATCTTATCATTCATGCTGGCTCACCACAAATCTGCTCAACCCGTGACTTTTGCAGCCGTCTATAATCTTTCACCCTCCAAATGTCTGCAGGCTCTGATATTATCTGGATAACAACTGCTAGAGTCACAGCTAACCACTGTGTTCATCTCTTTCGAGTTTTATCGAGGGTCTCCAAGCAGGGCCAGAATTTGAATGTGTATGCTGTAAGATTGTTTAATACAACTTAAGTGTAAAATTATTTTTTCTTCCACGATCGATTAATGTTGTCATTGTGGTTATCTTGTTGCAGGTGTGGTTATGAGGTGGCAGTATAAGTGGATGAGTTTCCAAGGTGAAGTTCTCAGCATTGAACCTGGTGCAATGTTAATGAAGTTTTGCCGTTTTATGCATTTTTTAATTTTTTAACACCATTCATCTTATGAAGAATTACATTTTTTCTAGTTTTAAATAAATAAGACATCACTGTCTCATCCAGTTATGGAGAGTGAATTAGAATTATAAGATTCTTCCAGATATATAGGGCATCTTTTAAAGAGACCATATTAAGATGTATACCAGGAAAGAGCTTGGATGTAACGTCATCACTTACCCATTGTTCCATTTAGTTCTTAATAAAGAAGACTACGACCCAGAAAAGAACCAGTGACCTTACATCTGCTATTGGCACTGCTGCTTTCAATCCCCATGAGCTTAAGCTCAGCCGTGACTTCAGATGGCATCAGTTATTACATGATCAATAAGGAAGACATACTAGTGTTGTTGTAATTCATTTTTGCATTTTATTTACCAAAACCAGATCAAACCCTTCTTGACATGTTCTCTTGTCTTCTTTTCTACAAGAGATACTCTGAACAAAATAGGAGCTTTGGAAGGAAATTGTTTTTAACAGTATTAAGTAACAATGATGTAGAGTACTATGTCATCAGCAAAGAGAGATAATCTTTGCTCAGTTCCTTCCCTTAAAATTCCATTTATCATTGACTGTGTCTAAAGACTGACAGCCAAGGGTTCCAAACCAATTGTAAAAAGCATTGGTGACAGTGGACAGCCCTGTCTGTAACATAAACTAATCAGAATGTATACTGTTCACATTAACAGAGGCTTTTTCTCTAGAATATAGTAGTTTGATTCAAGTACATCTATTAGGTCCAAACTCAACTGTGCACAGTATATTAAAGGGATATTTACATTCCACTCTATCAAAAACTTTATCTGCATTCAGAAATACCAAGACCTGTATTAACTCATGTACTATAGGGTGATATACAAGATAAAACAACTGTGGAAGGTTAGATAATAAATGTCTACCTTTAACAAATCTAGTTTGATCTTGTGATTTCATTTAAGGAAGTGCTTTCTTTATTTCTTTTCTTTTAGTTTTAACATCGTTATTCAACAAAGAGTCTCGCCTGTAGAATGCGCACCCAAGAAGGACTCTATTCTTCTGTTCAAAGGCAGTGAATGATGTCTGGCATGGAGTGTTTTTGAGTGAAATCTTAAAATTCCACTACTATAGATCACTGCTATAAAGAATTTATGGTATCTTGGATTTTGTCGGCCCTCAGATGTTTGTCCACCTCTTCTACAAGTAAGATATTGACATCAGCACTACTATTTTATCAAGGAGTTTATTTGCGTAAGTTTCTCCTCCAAAACATTCTGACAGGTAGAGAAACTTATGATATTCCTTAACTGTATTGGTTATTGCTTTGTATTTAGTAACTTCTCCCCGTGTCTGCGTGGGTTTCCTCTGGGCGCTCCGGTTTCTTCCCACAGTCCAAAGACATGCAGGTTAAGTGCATTGGCGATTCTAAATTGGCCCTAGTGTGTGCTTGGTGTGTTTGTGTGTGTCCTGCGGTGGATTGGCACACTGCCCGGGATTGGTTCCTGCCTTGTGCCCTGTGTTGGCTGGGATTGGCTCCAGCAGACCCCCGTGACCCTGTGTTTGGATTCAGCGGGTTGGAAAATGGATGGATGGATGGATTTAGTAACTTTAGTTCAAACTGCACAACATTGTGAAACGTTTTCCTGTTTGCTGTGAAGGAATTTTAGTAGCCTTTCTTCATGTTCAAAATAAAAATAATGCAAATCAGTTGCTCTGTTTGTTTTAAGGCCAAGATATTAAAGTCTGCTTTTAGGTACAACTTTTTTTGTACAGTACATCATTAAGCAAATTTTTATTCTTAGTCAATTTTAGACATCTCAGTATGTTGGTTGTCCTTCTATTTGCAGTTTATTTTTATTTTCCATTCCTGGGCAAATTTACTATTCTATCAATTCAAGAGTCTCCAGATATGAACCTGGTTCACATTCTTCTCACCGACAGGTTGTCATGTCATAAGTGTAGACACCACTTCTTCAATGTTTCCAAAATTCTGCAGCTACTGGAAAGGTTTAGGCATTAAGTATGACACCATAGTCTAAATATCTTTGTCTTAAAAGTTTTAGTAAAGTTCAAAATTGAAACAGTTTGATAACACAAAAATTGATAATACACAAAAAAACTTCTTGCTTATTCTACTTCAGTGCCAGGTTTGAATCTTAATTACATTTGTAAAGTTTCTATATAATTTTTATATTGGCATGAATACAGTAAGTATGTCAGTATCTACCAAGGTTATTATAGTTTTGCCTTTTTATATTAGTTTTTATTTCGATATTTTTTCTGACCTTACTTGGAAATTCAGCTTAGTTTTAGTTTTCCTTCATCGTGTATTTTTAGTGTTTGTTTAATTTTTTTTTCACAAAGACATTTCTATTTTATTTTTATATCTATTAGTTTCAGTTTTAGTTTTAGTAATTATGGCATGGAGCTCCTACAGAGTTTAGTTTTGTGTCACAATCAGACAGAACTGTACACTTAACAGATTTGGATATAAGTTTAATGTTAGTGGAAGCTTACTACACTACATGGTTTACTATCTGGTTTTGTTTTTGTCTGATAAAAACAAGCATAATCAAAACTATATACTGAATATGAACAATTTTACACAATTTTATAATTTTTAAAATATTTTCACATGAAAATCATGGGGGCTTAGGAAGAACAGGGCTCTTAGACTTGAATCAGTGTGCAGACCCCATCTAGCTGTATTGAGGAAAACAAAAAACAAGCATGTAGTGTAATGGTTAGGGGCAATATCAGGTATTTTGAGTTGTGAATATGAACTAAAAAAGATAAATTAATAAATATATAATAAATACAAAAACCCATTAGTATGTTTAGTTTTTCATCACTTGGCAGACTCTCTTCACCTACCTAACTTTGTTTGTGTCGCTTCATTGTTAAACAATGTTTTTAAAGCAAAAGTGATTGGTCAGCAACAATACGCTGATCTTGTATGATGACCTTCTCAGTCTCTCGATCAGTGCTGTTTTATTTTCAAAAACCGGGAGTGATCTCCCCTAGACTTTCTTGTATACTCAGATATGGGGATGGATATTTGAGGAGTAAACCGTAAGACAATGATTATATTTTTGTATTATGTACATTAAGGAACCATCAAAAACAAATCAAATCAAATTAATAATACATTGAACAATTATTATAAAAGTAAAGTTGAATAAATCGCACTCTGCAGCTGCATGAATAAAAAAAAAAATGAGTATGTGTTCAGGTAAAGTACCTCCTCCAGGTGATGGTTTTGACCCAAAAGTTAATACAGATCTACAATTGTGGTGTAACAGCCACATGTCAAATTTCATCAGTCTATCTAGTTGCGTTTTTGAGTTATCTTGTTTACACACACACAGACACACACACATGCACACACACACAATTCCAAAAAATGGTATTTTTGGACTCTGGGAGATCTATAACGTCAAGATTCATCAAAATATACTTTGTATATGAGAAAGTAAAAACGATTTCTCCAGTGCGAAGTGGCAGGTGAATTACTGTCAACAAAAAGCAGTCACCTGAGAAATAAACTGAAATGTTACTCACTCATGATTTTTCTGTCCATATGGTAAACATTTTGTTGACCAGCACATTTTGATTTCAGCCGTTTGAATTACATCTTGATATAAAGCAAGCGCAAAGAAAGGCGGCATATAAATCGCTTTCTATCACTGAAAAAAGTATAACATTGATGTTGTTCATTCAACGTAAATTTTCTCTTTCAAGCAACTTAAGATTAGTCATTTAGTGTTGTAGCTTGAAATATTTGGTTTCAGATCTCAATCAAAGTAAAAAAAATTGTTTGTATCAAAGTAAGTTATGGTGGAGGGAATAAACATAAAAATCCTATTTCGGTTAACCTCACTTTTTAGGTTGTTCATGTGCTGTGTGGTAGGGGCCGTTTGTATTTTCGTCCGGTCGAATTTTCCAGTGTGCTGGCTTTCCAACTGCCAAAAAAGAACACTTTCCCAAGTGGAGTGGACATGGCTATACTGGTCTGGTCATTTTCAGCAGGAGACTTTTATAACAGAGGATTTCTGATAAGTTACCCTGTTTCTCAACTGTTAATTTTAAGTATAAGAACTCGAAATAAAACATACTTTCAAGAAAGCTGTAGAAACGTTTAATCATTTTTTGAGATTTACACTGTAAAATGCTTGTGTATTTGCACAGATTTTTAAATAAATGTAAAAAGTACATCATTGGAATGTGTTATGTTCATAATATTTCTAATAGCATAAAAACAGGTTACGACCAATAAACCATTTTAAATTGTAACAACTTAAAAAATATATTTACTTCAGTATAAAACAAGTGAATTACACCTAATCACTCTAAATGATTTGCCTCAACTTAAAAATTGTGGTTTCAAAAAGATAAAAAGAATTATATTGGTTCAGATTGAAAATACTAAGTGTAAATCATTACCTTAATTATTTTAAGTTGAATGGAGGTTATACTTTTTTCAGTGTACGCACACGCATTCAGCTCGCTCTGTCACTGCAAATGCTGTGTGAACACTAGCCCTTTGTCACCAGCTTCTCTTCACTGGATGAATATGGTGGATGACTTTCTGTTTTAGAGTTAAAACTTACAAGGGTTAAAGACTAATGGCAAGAATATTCATTGAAAAAATGAAAACTAAAAATGTTTTAGTAAATTATTATTTTATTTCAATTAGTCTTTCCAGCCTGCGGTGGGTTGGCACCCTGCCCAGGATTGGTTCCCTGCCTTGTGCCCTGTGTTGGCTGGGATTGGCTCCAGCAGACCCCCGTGACCCTGTGTTCGGATTCAGCGGGTTGGAAAATGGATGGATGGATGGATAGTCTTTCCAGCTACTTTAATAGTTTTGTTTAGTTTTAGTTTTTCATTTCGGTTTTGTTAATTATTTTATTTCACTTTACGAAAATGTTTTTTAATAATAGTTTCAGTTTTGATTTTAGTGTTCGTTAACTATAATAACCTTGGTATCTACACTAGTACATATGCTAGTGTATATGATATGACATGCTGTCAGAAAACTATATGCCTCTATACCTTTCCATTTGCAAGAAAACCATCAATCTAATCTATCTTTCTAAGTATTAATCAGAATTTACAGGTAGGTTGAGTGTTGCATTAACATGCAAACTTACAGTATGTAAAATAAAACATTTTAAAAGCTATATAAAATTTACATTCCGTTCAAATTAAGCAAACACATGTGAATTTAACATTAACACTAACTTACTAGGAGTGGCTTAAACAGTAAGTCTTCAAGTTTGTTGATATGTTGTCGCACACATGCACTTGGGAGACATCTTCAAGGCTCACTTAAATGTAATTACACCCCTAACATGGGTTAGTGTTCTTGTCTAATACCTTTTCTCTTCTTTCTTCTACAAAAGCATTGATTGAAAGTCACATCCCTAACGACATCATCTCCAGTCCCCAATGATCTGAGCCCACCTCTTCATGTTCTGCCGAGTGAAAACCAGCTCTGTCACCATCTTGGAGTCAGTTGAAGATCAACTCAAGTCTGCTTGTGGTTTATGCGAACTGCCAATTATACGGGGATCACTATGGCGCTCCAACTCTTTACCTGTGTTTCTTCTTGTTCTTATAATGTATAAGTAGGAGAGGTCTCCCACACCCTTACTTAAATGGGATGCATGGGACTCTGTAGCAGGTCTTTGGATTCCAGATCAGAAGAGTACTGTACACTGATGCCTGCTTCCAGTTAACGTTCATCTTTTATTTATGTGATCTTTATTGTTTGCATGTTAGGAGAACCCATGATTCTCTTCTACCAGGTGTTGCAGAAAGAATAATACTGCTTTTTCTTTGGATTTACTGATTTTTTTAAATTATTTTATTTTGCTTTCGTCATTGGATTTGCCTTTGAATTAGTGTATTGGGACCTGTTTGTTTCAGATTGCCTTTTTAGGCAAATCTTTTTTTGCTCTTTGAGAATTTTTAGCTTTTTTCTATTTTTGCTTTTTTGTGAATAAATATCTTAACTTATAAAGATTCTTTTTAGGATTTGTCTAATTGAACTAGGGGTTTTCATGGTTCTCTCTCTCAATAGACATTTATGTGTATTTTGAACTTTTAAAGCCAGCACCCCAATTTTGGGCCCATGTAGGAAACTACAGTATATTAACTAACAAGATTAGAAAGAAAAATTAAGATAATTAGGAGATGCATTTGTCAAAAAATGGGTCAAAGGTCAAAACAGGGAGTAAAATTGTACATTTCACCCAAGCCAAAATACAATCAACAATTCATAGAATAACAAGAGCAGAGATTCGTTAACCAGAAAATTCAAACAAAGAATTGCCTAATTGATGTCACAAATGAGCATCCCCAAGGGAATTTTGGAAAGGATTACCATGAAAATGACTGACACATTAATGTAAAATGGCAGCACTCATAAGGAAAGCAAAATGTCATTGCAGTAAAGTGCAAATACCTCTTGTAAATTATGTCACAGGTGTCTGGTCACACTTATAGGTAATCTAACTTAGACACCATTAAAATATCCGACTACGCCACCCAGTTTTATTAAGAGACTGGGAACTCCTGAAATTTACCAATAATAGCACACAGGTTTCTTTAAATTGGGCGGTGAGTAAACACACAATGAAAGACACAACAGTAATTTCAGAAAAAAGCAACAGTAAGTTCTATTGTACAAGACAATATAAGGTACATTAAAAAGATAAACGAACATAACAGAACCTAAACATATCAGGAATTAATTTCCTTTTTTTAAAAGGAAAATTCACAGTCCACACTCTAAAAGTCCATAAAAACAAGAATTGGATGATACAACCTTTAGTGGTGCAGAGTCCAAGTTGCTCACTGTGTTACCCCGACACTTAATTGTTCAACTGTCCATGGATGCACTCTGTTCCCCGGACACTCGTACCCCTACAGAAGTTGTGTCAAATTGTTGACTCCCTGTCAGCGTCTCTTCGTTGTTCCTTTTTCTTCCACTCTGGGCTCCTTGTGTTGCTGTGACCTAGGCACGCCTCATTTCTTGTCTGTCAGCTTTGCTGGGTCCTTTCATGCAGATTTCCTCTCTCGCTGAACCCACATCCGGCGTCTCTTTGTGGAGCTGTCTCTTCCTCCCTAGAAGTGTTGCCGTCCTTGTGCCTCACGTCGTGCCAGCCAGGTAACCTTGTCTGCCTGCGAGCCCCTGTGCCCTGTCCGAGTGCCTTGGCAGCGTTTCCTGTGGACTCTCCCTTCTGCTGGCCAGGAGTTTATATTTACTTCAGCCCCTGCTGTTGTCAGTCCTGGACAAACAGTTTAATCAATGGCACATCTAAATTGCCTGGGTTTAACAATTAATAAAAACACAAGTTAACAAAATGTATGGTTACCAAACATTAATAAGTACAGATATATTGATTAGAAACCAATATTTCCAAGCCAGGTAAATACAGACATTCTTCTAAGGCCAAACTTCAAAGCAGTGACTCCCTTGCAGGACAGCAAATACCATTAATAAGTACAGATATGCTGATTAGGAACCAATATTTCCAAGCCAGGTAAATACAGGCATCTTCCAAGGCCAGACTTCAAAACAGTGACTCCCTTGCAGGACAGCAAATACCATTAATAAGTACAGATATGCGGATTAGGAACCAATATTTCCAAGCCAGGTAAATACAAACATTCTCTAAGGCCAGACTTCAAAGCAGTGACTCCGTTGCAAGACAGCAAATACCATTAATAAGTACAGACAGCCTTTTAACTTCTCACCCCCGAGTCCCAACAGTGGGTGCCTAATGGAACCACCCAGTGCACAAAAAAAATGTAAAAGTGTCCCCCTCTGACAAAATGATAAACTTTGTTAAAGTTCAATAAATGTCATATTATGAATCTTTGCGTTCTAAAATGACAGAAATATAACTTAAGAGGATTCCAGCAGGAATTTGCACAATACATGTTTAAAGTTTACAGATCATAACAGCTACAGCCTGAAGGTAACAGCTGAGGACTAACTGAGTCTGCAGGAAGCCTTTTCTGGCCTGCTTTGTGGACCATTTTGGAGGCCTCACACCCCCTTATCACCATGTCTAGAACTCCAGTATACAATAACTTGCTTGTTTAGTGAAGGAGGTCTGTGGCTGCTAAATGGTATGAGTTTTGTGCCTTTCCAGGGAAATTTGGAGATTTGATTCTCTTCCGTTATAATCAGGATTTTACAGAAATAAGGTACTTTTTTATTCATCTATACAAGTTTCTGTCTTAAAAAACACAAAGCGTTTTTATAATTATTTTGGACACTGTAACTTTGATAATATTTCTCACTTCAGTATAATAATAACTTATTTGTTATATGGCACATTTATTATGGTAGAAGACTAAGATTTTGTACAAAGTGCTTTACAAATATAGGAAACCGGTAGTGGCACAATAAAATAATTTAAAAGATAAATAGGTAAATACAAATTACAAGGAATAAAAATAAATTAAGAATAGCATTGCGGTGTACTTGATTGCACAGCTCCAAGAGGCTGGATTCAGTTCCCATACTAATTATTGTTTTGCAGTTAACAGATATTGCCTGAATGGTGACTGCATATTCTTATTGCATCAGTTTTGATTTTTCCGTCTACTCCAGTTTTCCCACAAAACACATGCAGGTTAGAATGATTGTTGACTCTAAACTGATAAAGTATGATTGACTACACTGGACCAGCCAAGGCTGCTTTCTACATTGCTGCAAAGGGAAGGCTTCAGCTTCCATAATATTAAACTGCATTAAGGGGATCATAAAATATTTGGATGGATGAAAATTTAAATAAAACACGTAAATCTGTAAAACAGAAGTCAAATCTAAACTTTCATTGTAATTTCCTTTTACTTCTTTCACAGATGCAACAAATAACAGTGGACATACTTCGTGAAGAAAACAATGCTCCAGTGTATTCATGATCTTTTTTAATCTATATAATACTAAATCTGTAATCCAGACTAACTGGATACCTTCCAGCCAATCCCAAATATTCTACACTATACTGCTGTAAATGCTCACTTGACTGTGTTTGTCACTCCATTACATGGACTCTGTCAACTGTTAACTAGTCTGTATGACTATTAATGACCATAGCAGCAACTGTTTCCAAAAAGCATGCTATGCTAAAATAAATTACAGAATAAACAGTGTGTTTGCCAAGGAACAAGAAACATTTCATTTGGCACATATAGAAATACTGCACCAAGACAGAATGAAAATAATCAGTTATAAATGATTATTACTTAAATATAGTTATGCTCCAGCACTGAACATTCTTAATTAACTCAAAAATAAAGCCTTTGTAGTATCTGCATAGGTTTCTAAGGGTACTCTGGTTTTCCTCCCACACTGTAAAGTCCTGTGTGTAACTTTAAATGGTAACTTTAAGTTGGCATGGAATGAATAAGTGTGGGTGTGTGAATGAATGTGTCCTTTGATGAATAAGAGTCCCTTGAATGGTTGGTTTGTGCCTTTTGCCTGTTGATTCTGAGACCCTCAAAACATGACCTGATCATGAACATGACCCTGAATTCAATTAAGAGAGTTGGAAAATTAAAGAATCATGAAAACAGCCTCTGTAAGCTAAACATTCATTGTTTGTATGTTATATGATGATGAGCATGAGCTAATTGTGAAAAATAAGGGTATTCTGATTTTTTTTTTGGCATTTTACTGGTTTTATTAAAATCAAATAACTTTCCATACAAGCAAGATCAGGTTTAACAAAACTAGGTTTGAAGCACATCAACCCCCAACCATGAGAAAGAGAGCTAGGCCAGCAGAGTAAAACTTTAAACTAGTAAAAATAACTAAATAGACAGGGAATTCTGAATTTAATGAAAAACTTCCTGAATGGAAAGCAAATGTGACACAATACCAATAATTATGCCTCATAGTGCCTATTTACTTCATCTAAAGTAGCTGTTGAAAACACTCCCAAAACCTTCAAGAAAGACATGACAGACATAGCAGGTAGATCAGCTCCAAATAAACTATAGTTTTACATTGAAAGCATATCAGTGTAAAGTTTATGTGTGCTACACAACATCTCCTACAGTGCTGCTGATACGCCAATACATTCACATGAAATCTGAAAAAATACACTGCAGAGTCTGAATTCCACTCCCATAGGAAATAAAAAATAAAATAGAGATCTCCTGGATATCTTTTCTGTTTTCTCCTAGACAACAATGAGGTAAGAAAAAAATGTAGACATTTTCTTTTGTCTCCTTCTCAGATTTTTATCTTGAATACTTTACCCCAGTAGTCTCACAAGTGTCTCCTCTTGAGTTTCAGCAGAGATCTCAGCAAAGTCATAAAATGGGCTCAGATTTTCCAAGTAGCGTCTTCACATTTTTTCTTTTGCAATTTCTATGTACTGTATTTGCATTGTGTGCTCAGTAATACATGGTGAAATGTATGGGCAGTTATTTGTGGTAATAAACACTTTACTATGATTATAAAGCTGTAATCCTTGCTTCTGAATAATATTATTATTTGCTCTAATTTAAATTGCTGTTCACCAACTAGGTCATACTCATTCTGGGAAAAAAGCGGGTGTTGTGGCATAGTGGTTGAGACTTTGGACTTCAAACCCTGAGGTTTTGGATTCAAATGTCACTACTGACACAACTATGTGATCATGAGCAAGTCACTTTGTTGGCTTGTGGTCCAATTAGAAAAATAAAAGAAATGTTATCAATCATATCTCAAATGTTGTAAGACACCAAAGGTAAAGGTATCAGTCCAATAAACTTAGTCCAGTACCAATTCACACAACCCTCAGCTATGTACACTATAATAGAAGTAGCATGTGTCATTATCATCATCATCATCATCATCGGCATTCTTTGGTCGAAGGATTTCTTCCTCTCCTTTGGCCCCATTGATGATTTTTCTGGAGTGTGGTCAAGCCGATTCTGAAGGCAATGCGCTCGCTACATACTCAACAGATGGATGGAGATGGATCTATGTCAGTGCCAAGGTTAGCGGTTCTACATTTACATTTCTTTTCTCTTTCTTGATTGCCCATCAAGAGACCTCGAAGGCAAGTCATCCACGATGGATATGTTTACGCCACTCTAATCTATCTATTCTCCAGTTCCCGAGTGGAATGCCAGATTTGCTGATGATGTTCTTCATTTGATCTTTGAATCCCCATTTTGGAATGCCAATGCATGTGTTCTCTTGCAAGTTCTCCATAGAGTAATTGCTTCAGGATATGGGTGTGAGAGAGCCGAGTGACATGACCAAGCCAGCACAGTTGATGAGAGCAGATCTGAGACTCTATGCTAACACAGTTGACTCTCTCCTGGCCTGTGTTGTTGATTATTCAATCCTGCCATCAAATACCAAGGATCGTTAAAAGTTTCTGTTGTTAGAAGTACTCAAGCAGTCTGATGTCTTTCCACATCTCACAACCGTACAAGAGTGTGCTCACAATCACCGCATTGTAGACTGCCATCTTGTTTGTCTTGGTGAGTCCATGGTTCAAGAACACTCTGTTGTGCAGAATACTGAACACAGTATTAGCTACATGAAGCCTGTTAGTGATATCATCCACGCATGTGGCCTCTGAGTTGTGGACACTTCCCAGGTAGCAGAATTGTCTCCGTGCTTTGATCTCTCAGCCACTAACCTTGATATGGAGTTTAGGAGGTGGTTGCCTAGGAGCTGAATGGATCGTCAGTTTTGTCTTGGCTGCTGCTTCGACACTTTTGTAGCTGCTGAACGTGACCACTGCCATTTCATTCAGCAAGCAACCTTCTTGCACAAGATGCCAACATGTAGGTTCTGGACTGGATGCTTCCAGAACAGGTCAGCCCCTGTACCCGTTACCCCCTCCCCCATCAGCATTGGACTTGAAGAAGAAGATGGAGTGAGAAGGAGAGAAAGAGCCTCTGCATGCTCTGATTTCAGTGGTACTGAGGGTGTAGCTTCCTCAGTTGCACCATGACGTGATCGATCCAGCCCCATTATCCATGGCATGAGTGAATCCCCACAATGGAGGGACCGGATGACTGCACTGGGATCCTTCCTCACCATGGATAGTGTTCAAGCTTGTCTGCTCACTGATGATATTGAGCTTGTTACCTGCTTACTGATGTTACTTGAGCTTGTCATACGTCCTCCCAGATGATACAAACACAGATTGTACTGGATGGCTCCTCAACCTGTGAGGTGCCTTTGACAGGTCTTGTTTTTCATCCCGACAGGGTGTCTAGCACACCCTCCTCCAAAAAGCAGTGCTCCAGGGGGATGGATAATTTAGTTACCAACCACTCACTAATGCATCAGGTTTCAAGGTACTGGTGGAGGACTGAAGTCCCACCTGATAGCATATCATGTGCATGTCTAGGTCAAGTATGTTAATTAGTTACATACTGAGACTATATTTTTTATTTAGGAAATTTTTTATGTTCTAATTATCTTATCTCCACATCATATATTGTGTAATAAGAAAGACACGGGTACATCAAAAACGGTTTGGGTCAGCCGCCAATATATTCTGCCCTGGTTGCAAAAGGTTAATTTTTTACGAGTTGTGTTCAGGTTGAAGTCCAAAACAGAACTGATTTTGGTTTGATACGATGGCGGCTTTAAAAGGCCATGACAGGAAGTGACATTATCTGGACCAGAACCAGGAAGTGATGTCATTGAGACCGGAAGTGACGTCATCCATAGCTCCGAGACCGGGAGTGACATCATCCATGGTGCCAGTACCGGAAGTGATGCCATCAATAGTGCCCATTCCGCAAGTGTCGTCATCAATA
Source organism: Erpetoichthys calabaricus (assembly GCF_900747795.2). Classification (NCBI taxonomy): domain Eukaryota; kingdom Metazoa; phylum Chordata; class Cladistia; order Polypteriformes; family Polypteridae; genus Erpetoichthys; species Erpetoichthys calabaricus. The sequence continues at coordinate 175,937,661 of NC_041395.2, forward strand.
GCGCCAGAACCAAGTGGGATTTCCCGGAGATAGTCTGCAGAGGATGGAGAGAGAAAGTTAGTGCAGCTTGCCAACCCCTGGTCTGGCGTGGTACTACTATTATTTAGGCCCTCTAGCTGCCTCCCAATCACACATGTGTGACAATTGTTACGTTGCTGCTGACTTTTTGTGGGGTTAAACTGTAAAATTTTAAAATTGCTAAAAATATATTTCACAAAACAGAGTGTTATCCTGTACATGATCATCACTTTTGAGCTGGAGTTAGAATAAGGTTGCTGTCCTTTGGTGCGCATTGTAAAAGGCATCAGGAAATGTCTGAAAAATGTCTGCTCTAATACCTCTTTGACAGGAGACTTGTCCTCCATTCTGGCTTCTAAGGCAGCCTCTCCAGCATTTAATAGAAAAAGTTTATGAAATCTGTGTGAGGCGTAGTATCTTCTATAGCAGTGATTCTCAACCGGTGGTTCATGCTCTATAAAAGGGGTTCACAAAAACATATTGTAATGGCGGAATTTTAAATCCCAAATGTAAAAAATATAACGAAATATTAAATGTAGGAAAATATATTCACAGTACTATTAATAATACAATAATAAAAATGGGTGAACAAATCAAGTAAATGTCAAATTCATGAATATTACTTCAGTCACTTATGCATTGCGACGGAAGATTCTGTAAAATTGTCAAGTCGCAACAGGTAACAATCTGTAACGCAATAAGACGTTACGCTGCTGGTGATGCATGTATATTCTCGTATGATGTGGAAACTTCCAATTCAGCGAACTGAGAACCCCGAATACGCTTGAAAGAACGAGAGTAACGACTGCTGATATAAAAACGCCGCGATCAGACAAGGGAGAGTAGAGTCGAATTGAATCGTACGACGCGCTTAAGAACCATGAGTAATTTTAATAAGATAAATTGGTAGTGCATAGTGTGTGTAAATAAATTACGATAAAGACTTTTTACTTAAACATGCTCATGTCGAATGTGAAAGTGAACAATTATTACTCCGTAATTTTATTATGGATCGATGGTTAAAAACGGGTAGTTTTATCAAGTCTGACAAAAAGCTGGACGAGCAATCAGTTGCTTCTTCTTCTACTTCAGTCCCTGATTTGGTACCAACACAGGGTGACGATACTGAAAGTTGTAGTGAGCTACCGTCTCTCCAGACTGAAAGCAAGGAAAAAATTGGTGACCATAGTAAGACAAAAGAGAAGAAATGAAAATATGACAGCATTAAACAGCAGTTTAAAACCATCACTGCTTCATAGACACATTGAAACAAAACATCCAACGTACAAGGATAAACCTGTAGTATATCGTAATGACTACACAAGGGGTTCGCCAATTTATTCTGGTTTTTTGAAGGGGTTCACAAGGAGAAAAAGGTTGAGAATCGCTGTTCTATAGGAATGAGATTTGACCAATGAAGTCAGAACATGAAGCAAAGCTGGAAAAAACTGAAATGACAGTGATCAGGTGGATACATGCAGTGTCATGGACTGAGAGGAAGATGAATGCTGAGTCAAGAGAAAGAGTTGTGTTGGAGGTAATAGGTATTGTGCTGAAGAGAAACAGACTAAAGTAGTTTGGGCATGTGAAATGAAATTAATTGATGATTGGATGAGCAGGTACACCAAAATGAAGGTGGAGAGGATAAGGACCAGAGTGAGGCCAACGATGCTGTGATTTGAGATAATATTAAAAGAATGGGTCTTACACCAAAGGTGGCCTAGCATCATGGAGTGGAAGGCAACTGGATAACCTGGCTAATCCTAAGAAATGTTTGTTAAATACATGATGATGACGATGATGATAACACTGCTCTCTGGTAACATGAGAATGCAATACTTTAAAACAGTGGTTCTCAAGTTCAGTCCTTGTGTACCACTGTGGCTGAAGATTTTCATTCCAACCGGTTTCACAAGTTAATGGGTCAGCGTTACTTCTAAGGTTGGTGGTACCCTGATACTGAACTTGAGAACCCCTGCTTTAAAAGGTGTATATTGATTTGTGTCACTAGTGGAGTGTGTCATATTGTCATATCAACAGCCAGGGTTCTTCACTTGACTGGGGTTCAAATGCTTGGTTTGTGTCTTTGTTGAACATTTTTGGTTTATCTGTATGTGTTACTATTACTTTCATTTAAGGTTTGCAGTATTCTTTACATTTTAGGCATCTGTATCTAAACCTGGGTTATGCTGCATGTGTTTTGTGAGTGATCTCAAAAGTGGTGGGGCCGCCTGCCAATCATTGCCAAGAACCGCCCTCCGCCCTATAAACCCAGATGGCCTTCCATAGTTCCTTGTGGTTTATTCAGATGCGCTATGGAGGTTTTGGTAACTTTTTGGATTGTTATTGTGCAATTTATTGGATTTTCAACCTCTTTGCTGTTTTTTTTTTTATCTGTGCCTTTGATTGTGCATTGGGACTTTTGTTAATTTCTCCTTTAATTTTGCTTCACTGTTTGTAAATCAACTGCATAGAGGACTTCCCATGGTAAACCCTTTCTGACATGTCTCGTCAGAGATACTAGCACAATAGTAAAGAGAGGCAGACCCTTGATGAATTCCTACCTTGACATCAAAATAGTTGCTATAGTCTGTATTGGTTCTGACTCTAATTCGAACACTGTGTTAGGAATAAATCTTCTATTTTATAAAGATCTTATGTTTGCCCTTATTGCTAGCCTGAGTTTCAGGTTATATATTGGAACTTGTGTGCTTTGGGGCTCAATAGGTCAAACGGCTTGCGAGCTACAGGTGATTTAAAATCCTGAACAGACAAACGGACAGCCACGATCGCGTATTATATAAGAACATTATTTGGCTGACAGTTTTACTCAAGGAAATGTAAAATATTTGAGAGAAACAATTAGTTACATCTCTTTTAGTTTCAAATAGGGCACAGGCAGGTGAAGTGACTTACTCATGGTCATACAGTATCACACATAATTTGCTAAAAAGATGTACACATAAACATGTAAATAGCAGATTTTATCCTTTAGAGTGCCCAATAAAAAATAGTCCATCCCATACTATGCAGCATGTTGGCATTGGGCTGGCAAAATACACATGATATTATGTTTATGATTTGAATTATTGCTTGGATTTAATGGCATGATTCAATTTAAACCTTTTAAATCATTCTGACTTCATGTTACCATAATGACGGGCAAATAATTAACGGACAGCAGGCAAGTAAGTAGTTAACTTCACTCTAACTGAGCTGGAAACATTGGCCAAAAGTCAAGAAACGTCCCTGGCTGAGGTGCTCAATGATTGATATCTTTAAAAGCAATTTTGCCTTTTCACCACTTGATGACATGATTGAGACAATGCTACAGTAATGCAAGAGATTTGCTCTTTGCAGGCATGTATTGTTGATTTTTTTTTTTAAATTTTGCTTATTTGTCTAATTTTATATAGTATATTAAAACACAGAAAAATGTATAACACAGAAAATAATACAAGTGATTCAAGGCACCTGAGTCTTGACAAGGTAAAACAGCAAGGAGGTTTGATATGATGCCAACTCGATCTATTCCTCACCATCTTAAAGCCATAACAATAATCTGGTCATTTATTGCAAATCAGCTAATGCATGAGAAGTCATCAACATCACAATAACTGTAACTACATATGTTTCACTTTGATTACAATCTTAAAAAAAAACTTAAAAACAATGGCCACTAGCTCTAAAGACAAGACTGTAATCCTTCTGAAAAAAATAATTTTCCATGAAAATAAAAGCTAAAAAATGTTAAATAAAAATACAGAAAACAAAAAATAATACAATACAGGCATCCAAATATACAGGTAATGGACAGACTACTGCAAACATTTGAGAAAATGAGGCTTGCTCCTGTAACTCAGATTGTTGGGCACCTTTTGCAGGATCTTCAGTGACATGGACAGCTGGTATTTCAATAGGAATAGCGGTTATGGTGATGTTGGCATAGAACAAAGATGATGATAGATACTGGCAGCTTCAGGAAACTGCAGATAAAAGGGTAAACTCTTTGATTGTGTTGTCACTGCACTGCTTTGAGATGCAAAGACAATCAGACAAGCAACTTCGAATGACTGGACTAAACATGTCAATCAAAATCGCTGAATTTGCGCATTTCCTGTTCAGATACAGGGGAGAAACGCGAGGTGCGGCAGCGACGAGCCTCACCTCACCTCAGACTGCGCTCTCCCTCACACACTGGGTTGATGCCTGCAATTGGCGTGTGCCTGTTGCTCTATATGTCATCAATATAATGTTTGCAGACATGTTTATTATACACCCTGACTTTCCACAGTCTGGCTAATGTCTTTAATGAATGTGTGTAACATATTTAGTCTTGCTGCTCGGACATAAAACCGCAGTGAAAAGGCACAAAGTGAGGCCGACAGTACCATGCTGCCCTGAAGGGGGAGCATGTGAGCCCAACAGTACCTCGATGCTGCTGTTGTTCTACGCAGAGGCTCTGGGCACCAATATGTTAGCGATATCAGAGAGTCAAGTGCACTGCAGCAGTCCATTTATTTTTATTTTTTGTTTTTGGAAGATAAGGAGGATTTTTACAAGAGATTTTCGTGGAGAAGGATAGGCCCATGAACTTCATTTACAAATAAAGGTAAGACCATAAACGGTTTTCGGTTTTATAACAAATGGGATCAGTCTAGGAAAAAAAATCCAATATTTAAAAACTAAATTTTGACCTTAAATAAAATATTATTTCTTGTTATCCTTTTGTTCAACAGTCTGTACTAAAATTGAATTAAACATCAGAATTAAAAGCTTTTAAAAACAACTAAATATTTCAATTAAGGTCAAAATTGAAATTCGTTTTTTTTGTATACCACTCTATACTTTCATTTGCATTGAAGGAGTATGAATTGTGGAATTGCAACAGCAAATTTGGAACACATGGAGGAGCAAATGCACTCTCTCCGTTTTTTATCGCCGCTATAAATGTAGCGTTCTTTCTTAGCCAAATATGTACCTTACCTGTGTGTGTGTAAAGAATGCTGATGAGATATGAAACATAACCAGTAGTCAACGTGCATACTGCCAATTGAATAGTGAATAAGCTACTCTCGGGTTCATATATTTGTAAATCTGACTCTGAAGGAGTCAGTGCCTCATCAGCCTCACTGCACGTCACTGGTTTCTGCATGGGTTTCCACCTCATTCTCTGGTCTTTCCCCAAAGGCATGCATTTTAAGTAAATTGGTAATATTAAATTAGGCTTGGTGTGTGGGTTTTCGCTCTACAAAGGACTAACACCCTGTATGGAGTTTATTCTCGCGTTGTGCCCTATGCTAACTGGGACAGGCTCCAGCCACCCCAAAAAACCCTGGTCTGGATTAAGAGGGTTAGAAAATGAGATGGCATGACTTACAGCCGGATCTCAGTTTAGAAAAACTATGCCCTTGGTAAGCAGAGCCACAGGGAATTGAATCAGTCCTATTTCTGCAGTATTTGGTTTTTATAAACTTTATAGTGGGAAGAACAGACCTAGTGATACGCTGTGCCTGCTTCATCACCCTTTGCAGTGGAATCTTTTCCTTACTAGACTGTGATCCCTTTATTGACAAGACACACTAAAGGTTTAACCAAATTTTGAAGGTCCCAGATCCTATTAAGACAATGAATACATTGTAGGTTTACACCCGTTTTGTCAGTTATCTGTATAAATATCTCAGTTTTTATTAGGTGTTTTAAGTAAATTATCTTAATAAACCACAAAAAAGATAAACAGAGGCTTCCTGTGCCCTGTCCTAGTGTGCTGAGTTATTCAAATATTTCTGAACAAAGGAGTAAAAAGTAACAAAATATTCTCAAATCCAACAAATCCAGTTCAAGATCCAGGGGTTAAAGCCTGAAATTGCACCACTGGGTGTAAAGCAATAAACAGCCAAAGACAGGGCACCAGTCCAGCAATGTGGCCCGTTCATGCACACATGCTGGGCCACATACATACATACTCCACATACTGTACATAATTGGGATTATAACCCAGGACACTGAATCTGTGAGTTGGCAGTGCTGCCCCTCTGTACCCAAGAACATGTGCTCCAATTCTAAAGGTTTTAAAAAGTCTAATTTAAATAAATTACAAAAAAATGTAAATAAAAATAAAGAACGCTATGTAACATAAAAATACAGAAATCACGCAATGTATGCATATAAAAATACAGGTAGCAGCCAATCAATAAATATATAATTAAATCTTTCGTTGCTTAATAAAGTTGTATTTATATCTTTATAAATAAGTTTATGCGAAAATATAATTACCACTCACTTTTTTAATATATTGTTTTATACATAAGGAAAACTCAAGAGAAATTGTTTTTATCATTAAAAAGGAAATTGTGAATAAACCTTTAGCTGTTTTCTTTCACTTCAACATTTCCCTCGAATTAACGACACAGAAGTTGGATGCAGTAGGTATGATTTTGTACTCTCACAACAATGTTTTAAGGTATAGTTGACAGAAGTTTTGCGAGCATTAAACACACGCGAAGTCCCGAAGTAGTTTGATCCAAAAGGCGTTCCGTAAAAGCCGGCTATTTACAAGCGCATAGTTATGACGCAATATCGAAAATGCGCGCGTTTTTTTAATAGGCCGTGCCACTGAACAGAAGCGTTGTTAACGATTATTTATTGTTAATCGATATGGCTTGCAGGAGAGGTGCTCTGATTGTTTTGGAAGGGGTGGATAGAGCTGGGAAGACCACGCAGTGCCAAAAACTTGTTCAGACACTGCGAATGAGTGGCAAGAGCGCAGAAATGATTCGCTTTCCAGGTGAGCTCGCCTAGTTATTTCTCCAGCATGTTTGGTAGCTAAGTGAAATGTTCGTTTGAAAAGGCGGCGTTTTTGTGCTCCTGTATTTTGAGATCTGGTATTTGTAGCGTGTTTACCTCGATTGAGGATGCAAATCTAAAAGATCTTGCATGCAAAACGATAGGGTCTTGTAGCAACGTGCAACCTTGTTGATTTCCTGGTGAACATAATTAATGTGATGGACTGGTCATCGTAGTGACATGTTACCACGTGTACGTAATTAAGTCATAATAGCTAAATGTATAATTATTAAAGATAAAGTGGTTTTAGGGAATGGATAAATAGATTTTTAACTAAATATTTTAAATGCATCATTGTCCATAACCTTAGCATAACTAGACAAATAAAATTATTGTATAATTGCAACAGTGTTGCTTTCTTAGATTACCTGTTTATTGTAAATGCACCCACGAACTGTATTTGCCATTTAAGCGGGTGCTACACAAAACGCTTGGACGTTTTAGCTCCGCCTCTCTGTTGTAAACTGCGATGAATCAACTTCGCACACGAAAATCAATGGATGCTTGAACGTATATATGTGTGGACGGGTTCGACGAAATCGGAGAACGAATGCGAAGCCTCCGCAACTTTTTAAGGTCTGTGTAGGAGCTGGTAATAAATCGTGATTAATCATGCCATCATTTTTTTTTCCACTTACAACTTAGTGACGCTACATGTTGAACAATAACAACTCGCATCTGATCAGTCACATCATTGCACTCACCAAGCACGTATGAAACTCTTTCTGAACTAAAGGGAGAAATATGGTAATAACGAAAGCCTGCGTGTGATCTGTCTATCTATCCTATATTTCTCATGTAAAACGGGAATAATTTGTCTCTGTGCAGTCACCCATGAGATCGATAGCACTACCGTTATGTTTTTGGAACGTTGGTAGCGAAAATAACGTTTCTTTTAACATCCATAATTTTAAATATTTATCTTATGTTCCCTCCTAATGTGAGTTTGTTTTAACTGAAAAGATTCACTGTTACTCTCATTTTCTCCCTGTCCTGGAATTTGTCTAGTAACATTCATATCTTTTTCAAAATGAGTACTTTGAAGTTGTAGACACCCCCATTTGTTAGTTGCATTGCATTTCATGTCATATTGGCTCGTCATACAGCAAAATTAACCAAATACACAATACTAATGATAACCATCTTCTGCTGTTTGTGGGAAAACGTGGCACCAGCATACAGTGATTAAAGGTTTATACACTGCCTGGCCAAAAAAAAAGTCGCCACCCGGATTTAACTAAGCATTACTGCATGGGCGATTATCATTCAGCTGGCAACACGTTATTTAACCCCAACTGGTGCAATGAGTTGCTTCTCATTTCTTAAACAACCATGTCGAAAGACACATCTCGTGGTCGTGGAAAAGATGTTAGTTTGTCTGTTAGTCTGCCAAATCATTGGCATGCATCAAGCAGAGAAAACATCTAAGGAGATTGCAGAAACTACTAAAATTGGGTTAAGAACTGTCCAACGCATTATTAAAAACTGGAAGGATAGTGGGGACCCATCGTCTTCGAGGAAGAAATGTGGCCGGAAAAAAATCCTGAATGATCGTGATCGGCGATCACTTAAACGTTTGGTGAAATCAAATCAAAGAAAAACAACAGTAGAACTCAGGTCTGTGTTTAATAGTGAAAGTAAGAGCATTTCCACACGCACAATGCGAAGGGAACTCAAGGGATTGGGACTGAACAGCTGTGTAGCCGTAAGAAAACCACTAATAAGTGAGGCAAACCGGAAAAAAGGCTTCAATTTGCTAGGGAGCATAAAGATTGGACTCTGGAGCAATGGAAGAAGGTCATGTGGTCTGATGAGTCCAGATATACCCTGTACCAGAGTGATGGGCGCATCAGGGTAAGAAGAGAGGCAGATGAAGTGATGCACCCGTCATGCAAGATCTTGGTGAAAAATTAATGCAACACTGGATGGAACTAAATCTTGTGACATTGCAGAAGCTTATCGAAACAATGCCACAGCAAATGCGTGCCGTAATCAAAGCTAAAGGCAGTCCAACGAAATGTTAGAGTGTGTGACCTTTTTTTTTGGCCAGGCAGTGTATGTAACTGCATCGCATCAGTGAGTGATGCTCTTCATAAGTGCTGGATGGCTGGCATATTTCTGTTATGATACGGTTCATTTGGCAAATCCAGACATACAGCATTTACCCTAACACTTTTATAAACTAAATGTCATGACATGGAATATATCATGAAAGCTTCTTTTTTCTTGAAAGTAAATGCAAATCTGTACAGTGTTGGTAATATGGAGATTCCAAAATATATTGTTCCTTTTTTTTATTTTTTATTTAAGCATATTGCAGTATAAGTGTTCTCTGTAACTAGACTGCTGTAATACAAGTTAGTGAGGATGTGCAGGTTGAGCTCCATGTTGGGGTATAGTGCGAGTTCTGTCTCTCTCTTTGTTCTTATACACTTATTCACACTTTTTAATAATACATCTGCATAGCTTATAAGTTAACAGGAGTTCCTTGCCATATGCACTTTACAGACTAAAGCAGGAGTTTTCAAGTTCAGCCTTAGGACACTTCTGTGGCTGCAGGTTTTTGTCCCTATCAGTTTCTACTTTTAATCAGACTCTTCCAATAATTTTAGCAATTTTTCCCCAGTTTTAATGTTTTTTTTTTTTTTTTTTTTTTTTTTTTTTTTTTTTTTTTTTTTTGAGGTATTATAGAAATTTGTCAATGTTCAGGTTATTTTAGCACACAAGTGGATAATATTGCTGCCCTTTAGCATTCATAGTTATTTGCATCCCCTCTGCTGATCGTCAATTGTCAGTGTCTGGATACAATTAAAAGAGAACTCCACAGAAAAAGTGAATTAAGAAGAAATTGACAAAACAGAGTTAAGCATTTAAAACTTTGACAAAAAAATTCTCAATTTCTTACAAATGTAAGCCTCACACTATTCACTTTTCTGAGTGCCAAGTAATAGATGGAGAAAAAGTTGGGCATTTAAATAGTGATATTAAGGTAATAATGGATTAGTGATTGTGATGTTGATTGAGACAAAAACATGCAGCCATTGAACACCCTATAACTGAAATTGAAACCCATGGGCTAGACGATGTGTCCACATTTAATAAGGCGGAAATTTTTTAAGATCATTTGCATGGGAGAGACTGCTTGTGGATCTAATGGGTATACAGTATCTGTGTGCCGAGAGCACTAAGGATTGGCATCTCTCATGCTTTCAATTAGCCAGACCAGCTGAAACTAGCAGAAATAAACAGGGTGACTCCAAAGGGAACTTCATAATATGTTGATTTGCTCATTGACCTAGTCATAACTATGCTGGTGTCCAGTCTACATACTGTATATAAATACTGTAAAATTACATGGAAGCAGGTTTCTTCTGACCTTAAAGTAGTGCAAAAGTATCTGGACACCATCTCCCATGGCCTTCTGTAATATGAAAAGGATACAGAATCTTCTATGAAAATAGTACTTGGATAAACATTATATTTGTCAAATGTGCACATCTAGAAAAACATAAAACTGGTCCCACTGGAGTCAGAAATCAAAGTGCCGGAGAAAAGACATGGCAGAAGTAGTTTGTGACCTATAACCCTCAGAGAAATAAGCTAGCTGGACGTTCACAGGGCACTACAAGTGGATGGGTAAGAAAAAGTGCACTTGGACAACAGAAGAAAGAATTATGTGGGAATCCAGACTATAATTCATCATTTAATACAATAAACCCCTGTAATCTAATGACCAAGTTCAGAGACCTGCATCTGAACACTTCACCACACAGCTGGGATTTTTACTTCCTGATGGGTAGACTCCAGGTGGTTAGTTGGTGGCCGCACTTCATCATCCCTCATCCTCAGCACTGGGGTTCCACAGGGCTGTGTTACAAGTCCTCTGCTGCACTTCCTCTATACATATAACTTCAAGGCTGCACATGACTTTAACGTCATTGTCAATTTTGCTGATGGTGTTGCCATGGTAGGCCTTATCTAGGGCTGGGTGATATGGAAAAAAAATCTTATATATAAATACTATATATATCACAGTATAAATCCAATCACTATTTCTTTCAAGCTTAAAAGTTCCTTTTTACTCATAAGTGAGATGTGAAGACATCATATGGTTCATTTTTGGTTTAAATATTATTTATTTTCTGTCAGAAGTTGAACATGACAAATGTAATGTAGAACATTATACAACTGTATTTCAAATAAATAAAATAAGATATATACAGGTGCTGGTCATAAAATTAGAATATCATGACAAAGTTGATTTATTTCAGTAATTCCATTCAAAAAGTTAAACTTGTATATTAGATTCATTCATTACACACAGACTGTTGTATTTCAAATGTTTATTTCTTTTAATGTTGATGATTATAACTGAGAACTAATGAAAGTCCTAAATTCAGTATCTCGGAAAATTAGAATATCAATTACGACCAATGCAAAAAAAGGATTTTTAGAAATGTTGCATGTACAGCACTCAATATTTAGTTGGGGCTCCTTTGGCCTGAATTACTGCGGCAATGCGGCGTGGCATGGAGTCGATCAGTCTGTGGCACTGCTCAGGTGTTATGAGAGCCCATGTTACTCTGATAGTGGCCTTCAGCTCTTCTGAATTGTTGGGTCTGGCGTATTGCATCTTCCTCTTCACAATACCCCATAGATTTTCTATGGAGTTAGGCCAGGTGAGTTTGCTGGCCAATCAAGAACAGGGATACCATGGTCCTTAAACCAGGTACTGGTAGTTTTGGCACTGTGTGCAGGTGCCAGGTCCTGTTGGAAAATGAAATCTGCATCTCCATAAAGCTCGTCAGCAGCAGGAAGCATGAAGTGCTCTAAAACTTCCTGGTAGACGGCTGCGTTGACCTTGGACCTCAGAAAACACAATGGACCAACACCAGCAGATGACATGGCACCCAAACCATCACTGACTGTGGAAACGTTACACTGGACCTCAAGCAACATGGATTCTGTGCCTCTCCTCTCTTTCTCCAGACTCTGGGGCCTTGATTTCCAAAGGAAATGCAAAATTTACTTTCATAAGAGAACATAACTTTGGACCACTCAGCAGACAAGACGCTTCTGACGCTGTCTCTTGTTCAAGAGTGGCTTGACACAAGGAATGCGACAGCTGAAACCCATGTCTTGCATATGTCTGTGTGTGGTGGTTCTTGAAGCACTGACTCCAGCTGCAGTCCACTCTTTGTGAATCTCTCCCACATTTTTGAATGGGTTTTGTTTCACAATCCTCTCCAGGGTGCGGTTATCCCTATTGCTTGTACACTTTTTTCTACCACATCTTGTCCTTCCCTTCGTCTCTTTATTAATGTGCTTGGACACAGAGCTCTGTGAACAGCCAGCCTCTTTAGCAATGACCTTTTGTGTCTTGCCCTCCTTGTGCAAGGTGTCAATGGTCATCTTTTGAACAACTGTCAAGTCAGCAGTCTTCCCCATGATTGTGTCGCCTACAGAACTAGACTGAGAGACCATTTAAAGGCTTTTGCAGGTGTTTTGAGTTAATTAGCTGATTAGAGTGTGGCACCAGGTGTCTTCAATATCGAACCTTTTCACAATATTCTAATTTTCCAAGATACTGAATTTGGGACTTTCATTAGTTATCAGTTATAATCATCAACATTAAAAGAAATAAACACTTGAAACACATCAGTCTGTGTGTAATGAATGAATTCAATATACAAGTTTCACTTTTTGAATGGAATTATTGAAATAAATCAACTTTGTCATGATATTCTAATTTTATGACCAGCGCCTGTATAATTGAACTACAAATCTTAATTCTGACCAGTCAAAAGTTTCAAGTGTTACAGGAGAACACAAACAAAATGGACAACTAAATTCTTTGGTTAATTACAAATAAATCAAATAGGTACTACAAAATAAGTAAAGTCTCTATTATGACCAGTCAAAAGCTTTCAAGTTTTACAAAAGAATACACTAAATGTTTTGGTCAACTCCAATTAAAAAAAAAAAAAAAATGAAATCTTAATTCTAAAATTATAGAATCTTAAATCTAAAACTAAAATATTAAAGCCTTCAGGTCTTACAGGAGAACACAAAGTAAATTCTTTGGTCAGTTCCAAATAAATCACATAGGCATTAATACAAAATAAATCTCAAAACTACCTCTATACTGTATCCTTTCCTTTTTTATAGATTCAAGCCGTTTTAAATGGTTGGGAAACAAACCCACAAATACACAGAAAAAAAAAAAAACATTCTGTATATATCCTCAGTGCAAATTCAAGAAGCTTTCAAATGTAAATGAAGGACAACACAAAGAAAATTGACATATTCACTCAATTGTGGTCATCTTGTGCTTCAAGGCAAAAACGAAAGGCACAAGAAATCCCCATTAGTGTAGCACTTGCTTGGAACTTGGACTGTAAAATCTTGTAGTGTGTGTGCTTTAAAGGATGGCACTGCTTCAGATTATAGAAAAGATGAGTGGTATTACCTGTCTTGGTGGGAATATGCTTTTGACACAGTTTACAGTGCATGCTACTCTGCTTCTTGTTAAACTTTAAATTGTCAAAATATCTCCACACTACCAAATTCCTCTGACCCTTCATTTCAGCATTGTCCTCATCTTTTGAGCCTTGGGCTGTGTCCACTGGGGTGTCTTCATTGATAATGTTGATTTTTTTTTTTTTTTTTTTTGAGTTTTCATTAACATTTTCTGTAGTCCATATTCTCTTTTATCGTGCACACCAGCATGTCAGGAATGGGAGCAAAACTACAGTAGCCCAAATATTAGCATGGATGCTGCTGCCAGCTGCTACTCCTATGCTTAGTGTTGTGTGCGCCAACCTCTCCTGATGTGGCTGTAACTCTATTCCAGCCTTATTATTTGATCAGTATGACACTCATTGGCTTTTTGTGTTGTCTATCAAAACATGGATGCAAAGAGTTCTATCAATGTTGTATCGACCAGGTCTTATATTTATTTCTATTGATACAATGAATCCCACATTGTTCCAAAATCTTTAGAGTGAAGAAAAACATGAAATACTTAGAATAGTTTTCAGTAGTGATCTGAGCCCCCTTAAAATTCTACGTATTTGTACATATCCATTCTGTTTTAATGCAGGGCTGATGTTAATTCTTAAGATAGAATCTTCAAATTAACACACTAAAATCTTAATTTTAAAGGTATTTGATATATCAAGTATTAAAATGTCTTAACATGCTTACATGATTGTAGAATAATATCAAATGAGTGGTATTTTTATGAGTCCAATTAATAAAGTGGTTCTGCCAAACAGTTTATTTGGGATAAAAATCTGTTTAAATCATTTTCTTTCAGTGCCAGTGTTGTCTACTCCTGAAATTGTGCCTGGCTAATCTAGTATTCCTCATTCCTGCGTCCTAGCATGTTTTGTTGGATGATAGTTCTTTTCAGTATAAATTTCATTTAATGGTGACTAATTGTGATCACTTGTGCTGCTTGTTTAGACAGGTCAACAGAGATTGGAGAGGTCATAAATGCCTACCTAGACAAGAAGAGTGACCTGGAAGACCACACTGTTCACCTCCTCTTTTCTGCGAACCGCTGGGAGAAAGTGTAAGAGTTCTGTTAATGTTTACTTGAAATAAACAAAAATAGTGAACAGCCTATGAAGAGTCCGAACAGTGTGGGCAGGAAGTCTTGAGTCAGATGAGAACAAGCCACATTAAATGAAAAGTCTGCTGGTCTCAGTAATGTCTGGGGCGCAGACCTGGGGTAGTCTGGATTTTGCATCACTGTCCAGGCCTTTTGAGGAATTCTGTTTCCAAATGTGTTCAGAATATTGCAGCTTCACTACTGTGCTTTCATGTAGATAGTGAACCTCATGTTGTTTAGTAACAAGTAGTAACAATTTTAACTTTTGAGGAGCCACAGTTCACCATTTTTGTCTGTCAATGGAGAGTAAGGCTGCTATATTACTTGATTGTCCATTAAAGTTTGTTTTCAGTTGTTGGTCACTGTTGCAAAATTGTTTAGCCCCGTACAAATAGAACCTACCCTAAATTGGCACAAGAGAGTTCAGACCACAGTTTTCAAGATATTTTGCACAAACTTGTCAATGTTGATCATAGCGTTTGTTTTGATTCTTTGTTTCAGTGCATGCTCTTTGTTGCTCAGTCAGATAATTTTAGACAAAACAGTATTTTTAAATTATAGAAGCTTTCTAATTCTGTATTGCTAAAGCTGAGTGGTGCTTTCTTCTGGCAATAAAGAGCATGTTTTTTTATTGAACATTGTGTAATACATAGCTGGCGGTATTTGCCTGGTCTAATACTTACAATGAATAACACAGACAAGGTATCTGCATAATTTGGAAAGATGAGAGATGATCAGTAGGGCACATAATGTAGCACTGCAAAGAGGTACCACGTACATATAAAGTTAGATAAAAAGTTTTTAGATTCACATAAAAACTGCAGTACAGTAGTTGGCACCAAAACAACACTATCTATTCAGTACTTTGTACAAACTGCTAATGCAGAACACTTTAAATTATCAGGGAAGAAAAAACAATTAATGGTTATGTAATTTGTAGCAAACAGACCTGAGGAAGATTAAATCACTGTAGATGAACTGACATTTGGCTGCCATACCGAGCAGTACGGGAGTACCTGTCTCTTCGCATAATTTTGCATTGGAAGGAGCTGGTGAGCCGAGTTAATTGCCACAGAAATGACTTGTGGTAAGATTAAAAGTAAAGCTTTGAGTACATGTAGGGTGGGTAATTTTTTTTATTTTGCTGTACATTCAGCTGCATCAGACTCTCTTCATGAACAGTCCAGATCTAAGGCACCTATAAATGTCAAGTTGGTGTTGCAAATGTTGATGTTAAAACTTTTCTTCAAACTCTGTACAGCAAATTGTCATATTATTCAAAGAAAGTTGTGACTTTGAGGCATTTGTGAGAATACTTTTAACCCAAAAATATGGAGTCCTGTACCAGCTTGTTGCCATTTGTTGCTACCAGACATACATTTTGCCATTGGACCCAGACTGTCTGAGCATAATCTGAAAGCTGTCATTTTTTTCTCTCTCCAAAAGCGTTAAATGTTATGAATTTATGATATGGAAGAATATGAACAGTAGCAAGCCATCTAATTAAAGGACACGTTCCGTTACATCAGAATTGGTTTGTAATTAAGAAAAAGTTGGAACAGGAAGTTGCATCCACTGCAGCTGTTCAGGATTTTCAAGTTCAAGTAAAAATGCAGCTTCCTTGAACAGTTTCAACTAGTTCTTAATTTACAGCATTTAATAGTAAGATAAATGGCATCTTCCCCAAAAAGTATGTTGAAATGAAAAAGTTTTTGACCAACAATTCAATTCTCAGGGTGATTGGCTGCAGTCAAAATTTGTGAGTCTGTAGTTGCTACAAGAACTGTGCCAATGGAAGTCAAATAAGCCATTATGAGGCTGCAAAACAAGAATAAAATCATTAGAAACATCTGTAAAACTTTAGGATTACCTAAGTCAACTGTCTGGAATTTCATTAAAAAGAAAAACAGCACTGCTGAGCTCAGTAATCGCAAAGGCACCGCTGATGACAGAAGAATTCTAGCTATGGTAAAGAAAAAGCCCCAAACGCCTGTCTGACAGAGCAGAAATAGACATCAGGAGGCAGATGTGTAATGGCTTGGGCATGTATCGCTGCCAAAGGTACTGGCACACTTCTCTTCATTGATGATGTAACTGCTGACAGCAGTTGGATAATGAATTTTGAGGTGTGTAGAAAAATCTGCTGAAGTTCCAGTAAATGCCTCCAAACTTTTTGAATGGGGTTTCATCTATCCTAACAACAAGATGATAATCCCAAATATACTGCTAAGGCAACACAGGAATTTTTCAAAGATAGAAAATCCTTGAATGGCCAAGCCAGTCACCCAATTTAAATCCAATTGAGCAGGTCTTCCATATGCTGAAGAGAACGTAAGGGAGCAAGCCTCCGAAACAAGCAGGAGCTGAAGATGGCTGCATTAGATGCTTGACAGGGCATCACCAGAGAAAATACTCCAGCCCCCTGGTGATGTCTATGAATCACAGACTTCAGACAGTCTTTGTACGCAAGGGATATGCAATATAGTGATAAATTTGACTGCTTTTAATATACTTGCCATTACTATGTCCGAAACATTATGGTGCCCTGAAATTGGGGATGATGCATATAAAGTGTTGTCATTTATACTCTTAAATGATTAAATTGCACATTGCAGACGTTAATGCTTGTTTGGTTTGTAATTTTAACCTATGGTGCAGAGGGGTAAACCAACAAAAAATGTGTCTTTGTCCCAAACATAATGGCAGGCAATGTAGCTTGCAAAGAAAACATCTTTCAAATTTAAAATGTGGGTCATGATCAATGTTTATTTTAAATTCAATTAATAACTTTCACAATCAAATAAAGTAAAATTGTGTCTATGTGATTGGTACCAGAGTAGAGATATCTTTGGATTTCTGTATATTTTTATATGTTGAGCACCACCCTAAGGAGCATTACATATTCTAATAAATTATAGTTATAATAAATTTGCTCTGTGGTTAAGTTTATTAGCCATCCTAGATGTTTAAAACCTATAGTTAAAAATTAATGGGACATTTATGGGTTTCTTATTTCTGGTAGTTTCACTAAAAAACTGTAAAAGTTTAGCATTTTTGTGTGTATGGCTAATGTAAAAAAATTAATTCTTTAACCCAAAAACTAATACAACCTTTAGAAACCTTATACACCTATTAAAACTAGCAAGTGCCGCTGCTTCCTTCTAACAACAATTTGCCTCACTTTTCAACAGTAACTTGTTGAAAACCTCTGTCACAGTGCTATTTTTGATCGGTACTCTTTAATAGCCATTCCAAAAAATCCAGGCATGTATGCTTTTTGATTTCTATTCAGGATCAGCCCCAGAACCTTTAAAGCCACAGGCTCAGAACACTGGTTTGAATATTGTAATCCTCAATGTCTTAATCCTCAGAATTCATGATGCCAAGCAGACACTAAAGGTCTCCCAACAGTAAACACACACTGCTGTGAAGTTGCTTTGCTGCAAGCTGTGTTATCTGTGATCTTATAACCCATCTCTTCTGAGACAAATGACATGTGCAGTTTGTGTGATATTTTTTTATTTTTTCTTCCCCACCCAGCAATTAAATATTTTATATTTAATTATATAAATTATAAAATTTTACTATTTAATATTCTGATCTGTGGGTAGATTTTAATTTTTTTTAACACTGCACTGTAGAAGGACTAGAGCCAGTGGCTTTATAAATAATTCCAAGCCTTGCAATGGTAAAATCCAAGAAAAAAAGCTTTTTGTCTCGGCCATTTTCACAAAAGTATGTTGACAAAATGCTGATATGTTCAGAAATGCATTAATGGGGAATAATATTTTAAGTACCTGAGTCCAAAAATAAGAGCGTTGATAACCTAGGAAATGAGAATCGGTTACTTCTAAAAATTGTATTTGCATTATTGTGAAGAATGATAATAATTTCATCCAAACCTTTTCATTTTTGTTTTTCCCAAAAAAAAAACTGGAAGGCTTTACACTTTTTTTTTTTTTTTTTTTATTGTATGTAAAACTAATAATTGAGATGGCCATGTTTTTTTTATTCTGGCTCTCTTTATTTTGGCAGATCTGATGAAATGGCTAGGGAGTCAGTAAACCTTTATAATTAAAGCATTGCAAGCTTAAGAGACATGTTCAAAGAGGTGAGGAACTAGTAAATTGGTGGGTTCAAGTTCAGTGCTTTTATTTGCTTGATTGATTTGATCAACTAATTGTCTGTGGGGGCTGTTTGCACAGTGCAGTCTGTGCATAAAAGGAGAACACTGTTTGAGTGACATTATCCTAAAATAACAATAGGAATATTGTAAACATCACACCCATTTTTGTTATCTTGTTCTTGGTACAGGCCCTACATCAGGAGAAGGTTAGAACAAGGAGTGACGTTGATTGTGGACAGATACGCGTTTTCAGGTGTGGCCTTTACAAGTGCTAAACCAGTGAGTACACACTTGTTTAATATGCATTGTTTTTATAAAGAAGTAGCCTTTGGGTAAATAACTTGCTTTGAACTAATTTCATTGGAGAATAAAGTGCTTGTATGCTGAAATACCATTGTTTGCTCCAATTTTACATTTGTACCTTGAATTTTTTGCAGCTTTTTTTTTATCATGCTGCTGAAACTCTTCTCCAACCTGCGGGGGTGCTATTTGTAGTCCTGATTTCCTAAGATGCAACATCTTATAAATGTTGGCTTCACTAAAAATTTATTTATTTAAAAATAGAATGTCATTGTTTGTATTAACATTGCCATTTATGCTGGCACACCTTTTTATCAGTAGTATTAGAAACATTTCTATATATAAATGCCTAAATCAGCCACTTTTATTTGTTTTAATAAAGGGCTTTAGCCTCGAATGGTGCAAGAATTCTGACATAGGCCTCCCAAAGCCAGACTTGGTGTTCTTTCTGCAACTGGATCCATTCAGTGCTGCACAACGTGGAGAGTTTGGAGCTGAACGATATGAAACAAGTGACTTTCAAACGGCCGTTCAGCAGCGTTTTGACCATCTGCTTTTAGATGCCAGTATAAATTGGAAGGTAAGCTGTAGTGGGGGGGGCAAAGAAAGATAGGGACTAAGAATTAACACACTAATTTTATGAGACAAATATGATGGGTCATGCAAAGCACAAATTTGAAATCTCAGCTTGCTTTTAACTCTAATTCAACAAAAAGCATTAGGGTTTGCAATGCCGGCATATACTTTTTAAATAGGCATATTTAATTAAAAAAACAATCCTGAAGGCTGCTTACTTTTATCTAAGGATACTGCTTAAATGAAGGTCAAATCCACATATGTTAAAATAGAAAAAAACTGACATGTACTTACTTTATCATATGACTCTGTATCTGTAACTAGGAAGCAAATTTGGGGTCTATAAGTACAACACAAGTATAAGATCATACACAAGTTCTACATTCAAATATGCTGGCATCTTAAATGTGTAGTCATTAATGTAATTCACTTTAAATCCATTACACAAATGTGCAATAGTTTCCAGGGGAATCCATGAGCCACTTTGAAACCCTCCACATGTGGTTGCCTTATTTGTGGAGTGACAACCTATTGTTTTCCAACAATGGGATGCACTACACAGGTTAATGTGGAGGGTGGGGTGATGTAAACCCAATTTCTGTGCATTCTTGTACATACCCACTATATAACAAAACATTAAGGGGTGTGTGTCTAGTTTCTCCTAGAACAATCTGATTGGTTTGTTTTGCTTTGGTATTGCAGTCAAAAGAGGAAGTGCAAGTGCAACACACACAACGAGGAGAAAAGGCATAGGAGGCACGCTGGGAGTTGCCTTCAGAGGCAGCTGGACAGTAGACGAGAAAGATGCCTCTTAAGTAATGACAGAGTTTGAGAAGCAGGCTTTATGGAAATGCACTCGAGAGAGGAAGAGTCCGTAAAGAGGTTCAGGCACATGTGGATAGAGATGAAAGGCACTAATGGTACATGAAGGGCAAGAAATAGAGTAATTAAACAAAAAAAAAATTCTATTACTGGCCTTTGACAGGAACCGTGGCTAGCTGGGCAATAGTCTTGCATGATTGCTCTTACTAGTCTTACAGAGCTAAATAAATGTTGCATGTGTCTGGAGATAACCATGACTGAATTTTGCTTAAAACTGTGTGGGAACAATTAAAGGCTCTCTGAGTGTCACATTTCTAAACCAATCCAACACCACACGAAGGCGGAAATCAAAGTAGGGGAGGTGATTTTGAACTACTGCTCTTGTTAACCTAGTCTGACGGACAGCAAGCTTCTGATTATGATTAACATACATGAGTGTGGGGCGAGCACAATGCACAAGTTAAAACTAAATATAACCTGTTGCAAGGTAAAAACCTTTCTGTAAAATCAGATTATACATTGGCATCTGAAAACATCAGTGGACTAGTGGCAAAAGTGAAAGGTATGTTTTTTGTAGTTGCTGCAAGTACTCTCTGTTGTTCTGTTATAATCATCGTATTGGAGGCGATATAAGGTTGATAGAATTGCAGCTATGTATGTGACTATGAATTGCATGATAATGCATTCTAAGTAAACAATATGTCACATTCTGGAGATAACCATGAGTGAATTTTGCTTAAAATTGGGAGGGAACAAAAGTACATGAAATGGACTGCCATTTAAGAGTGATGATAGCAACAATAAATGCAGATGTCAGTACTCAAAATACCTGAATTAACAAGTTCCATCATTGTGCTCATCACCATCCAAATTATTATGGTTTAGTTTACTGTGTGTTACTGAGATCCTGAATGGATAACAGCACTTTTGGCTTTTTTTTTTTTTCTTTCTGTGTCTTTCGTTCATTTTTTTTTTTTTTTTGTACACTGTCCCTGAAACCCCAGGCAATTTAAAGTGCATGGACTGGATGAATTGGGGGGTGGGGGGTTAGGAGTGGAGCACTATCAGCAGCGGCTTTCACCACTATTCACTACAAACTTATTGAGTTGCTCCAGATACACATTCTTATTTAAAAACCACATCTGGCCCCATGAGACTACGTTCTTACTGGCATGCTTTTCAATGTAACCATCTACAGTTTATAGCAAACACCTTCATGACAACCATACCACACACGGGCATGATTTAGATTTCTTTAGAAACATGATTTTTTTATATGATGCAACATCATGAAACATGCTTAATAATTTAAACTAGTGGGGCATAGAATCTGCATATGCTGTATATTCCTAAGGTAACCTAAGCTTGGCGGTGGTGCTCATGGACACAGCGGTTCAGTGTTGTTGTTCTAACATTGGACATCGATGTTTTCCTATAGTAGAAAAGAACTAATTAATATAGGAATATCAAGTAAAATTTCTACTACAAGCACCTTCTAGCTCTATCAGGAGACATTAAGAGGACCAGCATCTCCATGGATAACAGTACCGAGCAGAGGGCAGAAGAGATGGCAAAAACTTAGGAATCCGAGCAAGGTTAAGAAAAGACCCTTATAAACCACCACTGCCTAGTCTCTTCGGGTCACTTGCCAATAAAATACTTGAGTTAAATTTATCATCGCATACATCAATTTGGGATAGTTGCATGCCAGAAACTTGGCTCAGTCCAGGAGTTTCGGGTACAGGATACACAACCTATCTGAGCAATCATAACAAAGACCCCAGTAAGCGCCACACAGGTGGATTATGCATTTATGTAAATAAACACTGGTGTACAATACTACTAGATTAGACAAGCACTGCCTGCCTGACCTGGAGTTGATGGCACTGAACTGCAGACCATTTTACCTGCCCGTGGAAGTTTTCTGTTGTGATTGTGACTGCTGTATATATTCCACCAGATGCCAACGCTAATGCAGCACTTGGATGCATGTTAACAGCTATAAACAAACAACAGATAGCCTGTCCCGATGCGGTCCTTATTCTGGCAAGAGTTTTTAATCATGTCAGTTTGAAGACTGTGCTTCTTAAATTTGACTAACACTTTAAATGTGCAACCACAGGGAAAAACAGATTGGACCGGGTCTACTCAAATGTCAGGAAAGGGTACAGAACCTCACCCCTCTCACATCCGGGACAATCCAGATTATTTATTACTCTTAACTCCAGATAACAGACCCCTTATTAATAGAGTAAAAATTGCCATAAAAACTGTTAAAATATGTCCTGAAGGTGCATTTCTACAATTGCAGGACTGCTTTCAACGTACTAACTGGTACTTGTTCTTTGATCCGGATTTTGACATAAGCGCTTCTCTGCTACATCAGGGCCTGCATTGAAAATGTCAGCAGTGACAAATGTATCCATGTTTTTGCAAATAAAAAACCATGGATGGCAAAACTGGTTCAAAACCTCCTGAAAGAATGGAATGCAGCCTTTAGATCCAGAAATAAAATATGGTATGGTGGTGCCATATGAAACCTGAAAAAAGGAATTAAAGGTGCAAAGGCTACATAAGGGAAAAGGATTGAGGATCACTTGACCAGTAAAAACCTTCCCACAGACAATGCCTCACTGGCAGTTGAGCTTGATTGCTACTTTTGCCATTTCAAGATAAAAGAATTAGTACAATTTTTCCCCAATTAGTCTCTGTTAATCATGATTTTATTATATAAGCACGAGAAGTAAGTAAGGCGCATACTTAGGACTGTCAATGTTAAGAAAGCTGCAGGGCCTTATGGTATTTCAGGCAGAGTGCTTAAGAACGGTACCTGTCAACTGGCAGAGGTGTTTACAGACATCTTTAATCTGTCTCTGGCGATGTCTGAAATCGGCTACGATCATACCAAACAGTCTAATATCAGCAGTCTGAATGATTACGGACCAGTGGCACTCGCATCCATTATAGCAAAATGCTTTGAGAGATACAGTCAGTCTTAAAACACATTAAATCTATTATCCCTTACACCCTGGATCAGCAGCAGTATTATGCCTGTAGGGCAAACTGCTCCACATAGGATGCTATTGCCGTAACTCACCATACAATACTAACCCATTTGGGGGGGGGGGATGGTGGGGGTATATGAGAATGTTGTTTGTGGATTATAGTTCTGTATTCAACACTGTTTTCCCCAGCAGTTTAGTCATTAAACTTCTGACGCTGGGTCTCTAATCCTCGGTGTATGCGAATCAAGGACTTTTTATCCAACAGGACAGAGACAGACTAGGTCATCATTTTTCTTCAAGTCTGATCCTCGGCACGGGCGTGCCACAAGGCTATGTGCTGAGTCCCCTTAAATATACCCTGTACACATATGACAGTGTCACCATACATCCTACAAATACAATCTTCAAATTTGTACATGATACAACAGTGGTGCGGCTAATCTCGGATGGGGACGAGATGGCATGTAGAGATGAAGTCACTAAACTGGTAGAGTGTTGTTCAGTAAATAACTTATAACTGAACACCAAAAAAAAAAAAAGAATCATTCTGGATTTTCAGAGACAATGTGAGGATCACTCTCCTTTAAACATCACAGGAGGAGAAGTATAAAGGGTTTTCAATTTCAACTTTCTGGGAACCTTGTATCACTGATAACCTCACATGGACAACCAACTCCATTGCCCTAGTTAAAAAGACTCGGCATTGGCTCTGTTATTTAAAGACCACTTAAGAAGACCAACTTGACTGCAGAGCTGCTCATGTCTTTTTATCGCAGTTCTGTTTATATATTTATATTATATTATATTATATTATATTATAGTGTGGTAAGCCAACTGCACAGAAGCAGACAGGAGGGCATTACAGAGAGTCAAAACATTATTGGACTTCCTCTGCCCTCATTGGAGGATATCTTCAAGACTTGCTGCCTCCACAGAGTTTGCAATATCTGGAGAGACTCCTGCCATCACCTTTTTGCATTGCTACCATCTGTTAGACACTGTAGGACCCGAAAGACTTGCACTAGAAGGTTCAAAAACAGTTTTTTTTTCCTAGAGCTGTCACTGAACTGAACTCTAGTTCACCTCAGAATCGTATGTTTGTTGGTCTTAGTGTAAATTTAACTTGTATCTTGTGTAAATTTATTCTGCTGTAAATTGTGATAAATTTTGGATGAACAGATATACAGTATGTACATCCTAGGGACTGCACTGCAAATTATGTTGTGCAAGAAATGTGCCATGACAATAAAGGTATTCATTCATTCGTAATTTCCTTATTTGTCTTTAAAACACCAGTCTGGCTTAAGTATATCTAAGCAATGTTTTAGCTTTTGCTTGCCTATTTTTCAGTATATCAGCTGTAAGAAACTGAATTTCAGGTGCTATACCAGTTACTTTGATACGGTTAAATAATGGACTAGCACTTAAAGAATAAAACAAAACACTTCTGTGGGTTGATTTTTGCAAAAAGTGTGCCATCCAGTGAATGTTGTTTGTTATTACAAGATTAGCAACTATTAAATCATGCAGATAGATAATTGTTAAATGTTAATTAAATGTTAATTTTTAATGGCAGTATTTTTGTTTTTGGTAAATACAAAGTATAGTAATTGTGGCTGTATGTTTTACAAAATGAAAAAGTTAAATACCTAAAAGCAGAAAGCCTTTTATTTGCTGCTTTGGTTACTTGTCATTTTTTTTCTTTTTGTGTAAACATTTAGGGTAGTTAGCAAACTGTTATCCTGGTTTTACAAGAAAGGAATTAAAGAATAACATTGTCCTGATTCTTTGCAACTGGCATTTCATCCAGGGCTTCTTCATAACAAAATCGGACGATTCTCCTTGCATTTGAGGAATAAAGCATTTTAAATTTTTTTAAAATTATTTTTGTTGGCAAACTCTTACAGAAGGTATAGTGCTGTAGTATGATCTCTCATAAGCTCCTAGTTGGTAAATGTGCTGTGAAAAAGAACTCATGGTAGAAAAGAGCATTAATAGCAGTAAAGTACTTGAACTGGCATTTAATTCTGCCCAAACGTTCTGCAAAAGATTGTGTGCTGTTACTTGTGCGACTCATTAAGAGTCTCAAACCTCTTTTAGCTGACCTGAGCTAAAAAGTGTGTATGTATGTATGTATATACTGTGTGTGTGTGTGTGTGTGTGTGTGTGTGTGTGTGTGTGTATATATATTATATTTATATTATACACACATACACGTACCCTGTGTAAATGGCATAAACAAAGTACTCCTTCAGATTTTGTGGATTTTTTTTGCCTGCTTAGGGGCATCCAGGTGTTACTGACATTTGTTCTCACAGCAGCATGTCTTATCTTTTGTCAGGTGATTGATGCTTCTCAAAGTATTGAAGATCTGCATTCACAAATTAGGTCTTATAGTGAAGATGTGATGGAACTCGTAGCCAGACAGCCAATTGGAGAGCTGTGGAAATAAAGGTTTTACTTCAGAAACATGCATTTCTGGTTTCTACTGGAGCTTAGAGAAGACCATGGTTTTCCAATAAATCACCCCCAGATGTGACCAAGTCAAGGTTCAGCATCTTCTCTGCATTTACTCCTGATGGACTATCGTTGCCAAAATCTTGGAGGTACTTCAGATGAGCTGTTTTTGGGTCCAGTGGAGTTGCGTTTTTTTTTTTTTGTGACCCTTTTTATCAGTTTTAAACAACTTTACCTTGCAAATAGCGGTAAATGCAAATCTTACTAAACAATTTCTGTTCCATTGTATTGCACAATGAGTTTAAAACACTCTATATATCAAACTACCCCTTAACAGACATTACTACAATGCAATTATCTATGTAAATGCTCATAATGGAAGTTTTTATTAAAATAAAAATATAATTTTTAATAGCAAATATAAAGAAGAAAATGTAAAATTTTCACTTGACCATAAAAATTTCATGAAATGTTGACACTTTATAAGTTAACACCATTTAATAATACTTAATAAACTTTAAATGATATGCCACTATAGCACTCAATAGCATTTTATTGGGCATATACACAGTGGCACACTTAAAAGTAACCACCTATAGGAGGTGCCCTTCTTTCACATCAAGACTAAACTGCATGACTTCAGGGCAAGATCTCCAAGACACCAACTTGCCGTGACAGATGTGTCGAGACTTTTTGGGACCAGCTGCTAAGCTTGGCAATGGAGCTAAATGTTATGTCACTGCCTGATGTCACTTTTTTTTTTTTTTTAATATAAATAGACAGCATCTTACTGACACCTCTTTGTTAAAGTGTTTGTAGCGCTTGTACTGACTTCCTTTCAAGTACATTCTTTCTGAATGTAAAATAAATTGATGCTGTTTAAGGTTGTTTGAATAACCTAGTTTTCATGCAAGTTCCAAAAAAATACAAAATGCTTTGGAATATTTATTTAAAAGAAACTTTGCGGATTATTTGGGAAATATCTGGCTTAATTTCTAGTCTCACTCCTACTCCTTAAATGTTAACAGCAAATACACTCAAATTAAACAGTAGGCTGCATTTAAGTGTGCCACCTGTGACCAGTAAGACGTGAGAGCGCAGCCTGCCTATAATACAACAACTGTTGAAAGGACGCTAACTTTTGAGCCTGGCTAATAAAGTTTTATCCTCAAGCAATGGCTCCATTTTGGCTAGTGACTTACTGCATTTTGAAATAGCAGCCACACTGCATTCCTAGCACTGATGTGAGTGCCAAAACAGAGTTTCTGTACAATTATCTGATTAGTATGAAGGGGCACTACCTTCTTAACTCCAGCTGACTTTCCTTATTAATTTGACTTTCAACTGTTAACACCCTTAAGTGTAAACAGCAATGCAATTAATGGAAGTGCAGTGATGCATTGGCCCTTCTATCTATGCAGTATCTTTTAACAACAGAACTCCAAATCAGTGTCGCAGAGTGTCAGAGCCTGCCTTACCTTCAACTCGTTATTTCACACATTATTTGTGAGTACAGATGTTGAACCTTTTTTAAAAGTTCTTGGAGACCTGTGAGTAAAGTTCACTTTGTATGTGTGAGAGCAGGAATGCCCTGTGATGAACTCGCATCCCATTCGGAGTAAGTTTCTGCCTCAGGATCGTTATTTTTTTCTGACCTTATACATTGACTAAGCAGGTTGGATAAATTGATCGATAAATCACAAAAAGATAAATTCAACCATGTACTGTAAGTAAATTTAAAATGTGTATTTATAAAAAATGCATGTAAGTAAGATCACTGTACTTCATTTACCTTTTTGCACACTTTTTTGTTTTGCTTCTTATTTCATCTAATAATGGTAACAAATATAATAAGATGCAAGGCTTCTATGATGTACAGTGTTCAATTTTTGGACTGCCATTTTCTCTAAACTAGTCTCTTGACCTGACTGTTAATGCATAAATACCATAACAGAATATTCTCAAACTTATCTTAATCCAAATACAGGTCATTGTTTCAGGGGATGGGGTTGGACCTTATCCCAGCAGCTCTAAAAGCTGGAAGTAGCCTTGACCAAGGCTTCAGTCCATCACAGGGTCCCCATTCACCTACCCACTTAGAAACACAAAAGCAGATGTGGTGGGAAAAGCCATACAGACACAGACAGGATGCACAGTCCACCCAGACAATGTCCGTACGTGGGATTTAAGCCCAGAATGCCAATCTGTGAAGTTGAATTGCTACTCAATGCACCTCCACCTACCAGTATTTTAAATAAAATCAAATATACATAATCCACATAAAAAAAATCCAAAATGCTTAAATGTTTCTAATAAAATTACTTCTGATCTGTAGACCTATAAATATTTGTAATTACACAACTCTGAATAAACCATTTAGAATCACCCGATGACTTTACTGCATCTTCTAGCATTTCTCATACAGTAGATCTGATTTATGTAAGGCTAGGTTATAGAAGTTAAGAAAAAAAAAATACTACTCTTATTACAAAACAGACACATCATAAGGTTCACTTCCAATAATCACATTAATGTCTTCATTTTGAAGCATGTGTTGTATAGCACATTTTATTTGGATACAACCTTGGGATTTTCCAACAAGACACTAGAATGCAACAATTTTTTTTATTTGTTTTTTTTTTGTATTTTTCTATAAAATGAAAAAAAGTGAAAATCGTAAACATAAAAAGAATTAATTACCCCCACCCTAAACGCAAAATTTCGCAGTGAAAGTTACCAACATCAACTTTTCGGCAGAGCTTGATCAGACAGGAAGCAGTGTCCAGGGGATGAGCATGAATTACACTAAGCAATAGATGCCGGGAAAAACTAATTAGAATATGTGCAAATAGTCTTCCCTACCCCCAAGGTCAATCAATTTACTATTATTCCTTTGTTTGCATGGACAACAATCTTCACAGGGACAGAATCTCAAATTCCTCATCCTCAGAGTCAAAGAATCTCTCCAGGCGATCAGAATCGGAGAAATCTGCAAAAATAAAGACAATTAACTTGGAAACAGAAAGAAAAAAATAAGTAAAAATCAAGTTGTCCCTTGTGGAGATTTCCAATTTTCAGATCAGTTCCCTTCTCTCATGTGAACTGAAATGCTACTTTTCATGTGGAGTATCCCATGATGAAGAGAAGTCCTTTGTGTGGATTAGCTAACAAAATGGTTTCATAGTTAGCAGTTGCACATAGATATCATTAATCCAGCTCCGGGTGCTTTGTATTTTTATTGTACAGATAGGTAAAAGCATGTGCCACTCACTATCAATCAGGTATCATAGCTGAAAGTCACCACCCACCTGCCAAACCATAATGAACAGATAAGCTACCTAGAAAATGTCACTGTATAAGAGTGAACCAATCAAACATGTCCCACCTAAATATAACCACTTTTATCGTTCCACCTACTGGTCACCCCTTACTGCCAAAAAGAAAAGACAAAATAAACTTTAAATGCGGCTGGTATCCAAACGATGCTCAGGTCCCAATCGGATTGCCTAGGCTGTCTAAGCCATGGGCTAGCTAGGACTACAGGTCTCTGGAGTGACCGGTCTGTTGAGGAGTTTAATCATTGAAGTGTGCTCTGATAACCCTTTGAATACCAGCCAGTCTTCTTGTTCTTATCCCCCCAACATCGCCTGGCCACCGCTGCAGGGTAAGGTGTATTCTTCTCCCGGCCCCAGACAAGGCACACTCTGTCTAATGGGATATACAACAGGGAGTACACCTTGTGCGGGCCATTCTGAACCTAGCGGTTGGGGGACAGGCTTTATCTTCTCATGCTTCCCCTCACTGGTTGTGTTCTGTTTTTCCTGTTTTAAGTGCTGGAGTAAATTATGGAGAGCTCTTGAAATTGTGGACCCATGCATCTTCACACCAGTTTCAAACAAAGAGCACTGCAGACTTCTGAGAGTGATGGTTAGATTCTTAGTAGCCTCTCTCACCAGTCAACATATTTCTCTGATGCTTAGTCCTGAAGGATGGCTTGTTCTAGTAAGAGTCTGCGTGCTGTGCTGTGATGTTCCTTCCACTTTCTGATGAAGGATCCAATAGTGCTTAATGGGACATTCAAACTCTGATCTTTTTGTAGCCATTTCCTGCCTTGTGCATTTCAGTAACTTTGTGTCTCATATCAGCAGAATGTTCCTTTGTCTTCATTTTTATAGTGATTATATAATTAAACTATGGCCCTTACAAAGGATGCTTTTTATCTCGAGACAGACATAAAAGACTCGCAAGTAGTACCTAATTATTTTAAATTATGCTCAAGTGACTGTCACCTATGTGTCATTTGTGATTAATTTGTCATTTGTGTAAACCTGGAGCTTCCAAAGCACAGAGGTTTAAATACTTATGCAAAAACTCACTTTGGAGTTTTTCTTCTTCAGTTAAATATTCACAGAAAATGGTTAATTTTGACTTTGGAAATGTATTGTTACAACATAAGAGCTCACATGAAAAATACTGAATGGAAAAATGTGTACAAATCTTTTGTCACACAGAAAATTATTATTACTTTCAAGGACATTGAATACTTTTGCATGCCACTGTATATTACTCCAAATTAAAATGAAGGCACAGTAGATATATTTTACATATTTAAAATCATTCTATTTAGCCATTTAATAAAATATTTTTGTGGAATTACGAGCTATAGACTTATTTATTTAATTACTATTAAATAAGGTCTATTTCTGTCACTTTCACAAATATACCATTCCTGCTAAGTAATGCTCATAATTTTTAAAGACAAATTCACCAAGTCTTAATACTTCATACAATGAGAAAGGAGATTCCATATGACTAAATCCAGCGCCCTCACTATGTGCCAGCCATTTCGATTTGAGATGTAAAAATAAATGAGGCAAAAGAAGAGAATATTGTCTTTTATATCTGTGTATGTATGTTTTTTGAGTCTCATAACCCCATCTTAAGCAAGTTTAGGTACTGGAACAAATTAAGTAAATTAGTGTAAAATGTATTGCACATAATAAATGCATTATATCACAAAATCAAGGACATTTCCAGACTGTTGGGTTGTTCTTTAGAGATGCCTTGGTGAACCTTTTCTGCCGTTATTTTCCCTTGGTATTTTCTTTGGGGATTTCCAAGTTCTGTTTTCTTTTCAGCATGTGAAATGTCTGCTCAGCTACATTTGAAATCAGCAGGCTCACTTAGCCAGTCAGTGACTTTCTAGCACTGGCAAGATGGCCAATCATCTGGTGAAGCTTGCAGTTAACAATAGTAATGCAATGGCTCTGGGCAGGGTGTAACCTGTAATCTGAAATTTTAATAGCAAAGTGTCTTTTGTTAAAAAGTAGACGATCAAGCAAGATTTAACCCTTTAAACGTCTGTTACGCAGACCTGACGTTAAGAAGGTGAAACTTCATTGGCATTTCATATTGTAATCTTTTTAGAATTACACAACAAATCAGAATAAAACTTTCAAAAACTGTTGTTTTTCCTATAGTTTCCCTAATATTGTGTAAGTAAATGGCTAGGTCCAGCCTTGTGTTTGTTTTCGCTGAGTTTTCATGATTTGAATGCATTGTGTAAATAAAGGGTATTCTGGAGTTTATTTGCAATAAGCAGAGTACTACAGAACAGCTTCTCACCGGATAATTTTCAAACATTCATTTCACAAATTTGTGGCTCATTTTCTCTTGAACCTACTATCCACAACACCTAAAGTTCAATAAAACCTTTAAATCATAAAAAATGTAAAGTTTTTACATACCTGGGGTGAGGTTTAAAACATCTGCACTTGTAAAGTGAGAAGGCTGTCTATCTACCAGCTCAAACATTGGCAAGGCATTTCTTCTTCCGGAGAGCTGCAGAAAAAAAAAAATCACTTTGAGATTGAATGGATACAGTCATATATGCTACATTCAAGAACAATATATTTGTTTAATGTCATGAAAAATAATTCAATCAATGTGCCATTTGCTTTCAATGAATTGGAAACCTACAAGTATACAGTAAAGCACAGGGTGGCACATTGGCACACTTAAAAGTCTAATAGCTAACAGGTCTAATTGACGGGGGCTTGAATCCTGGCTGGGTCACTGTCTGTGTGGAGTTTGCACATTATCCTTGCGATTTTTCCACCCACATTCCAAACATGTAAATGTTAGATATACGTTGTGCTTCTCAGTGAATGTGAGGTCTATGTATTAATGTGCCCAGCCAATATTAATTCATTAAACTTGAACTCGGCATTGCCAGAACAGGTTTCAGTTAACTGCAGTCCTAAATTAAATTTGCAGTTCTAATTTAAAATGTTGAGAAAAGTGAGGGGATACATGGAAATGGCAGTTAATTTCAGATATAGAAAATAAGGAGTATTTTTGAAAGTTGTCAAACCATACTAGGTATGGTCAATAAGAAAAATCAATGTCAAACTGGATTTTAATGCAAACAAATTAATCTCAGAAGACCAACCTTACGAATGCACATGCACCATTCATCAAAATCATCCTCCGACTTACAGAAGAATCCCTAGGAAAGAGAGGAAAAAGAAAAAAAGCTCAGCATTTCATTAAAGGAATTCAATGGTGAGGAAACTGTTGACTCTTTTAAGCATTCCGCAGATCTCTCATCTCTACTTTCAAATCTTTATCAATGCTGCCACAATGCTAGTTTCTGAAGATAAACCTAAACTTAGTATACATATGGAAGCATTCTTTCCATACATGCACTGCTAAGGGTTACTGTAATGCTTTAAGAGATAATTTAACACCAACAATTTTGCTTTGTAGAACAGAACCTACATTACCCTAAAAATGCCCTGGCAACACAGAGTTCCTGTTTGATAAGGAATCATTTTCAAAACATATCCAACATGCCACGCTTCATCTCTTTCACAAAAGCATGTCCAACCCCTCGTGGTATCAGTGTCAGATACAGTATATTAGTGTCTACTCCCTGCCTCAGACCAGAGCACTGCAGCAGCAAAGACCACACC
Source organism: Erpetoichthys calabaricus (assembly GCF_900747795.2). Lineage (NCBI taxonomy): Eukaryota > Metazoa > Chordata > Cladistia > Polypteriformes > Polypteridae > Erpetoichthys > Erpetoichthys calabaricus. The sequence goes on from NC_041395.2 coordinate 175,970,400, forward strand.
AGCGTAGCAAGACTGTTTCAATAACAAATAAGCACCATAACTTAATAAACTCCATTAACGGGAGACAAATCACCACACTTGAAAAGCTGTAGAGATTAATTTCCCCATTTCTTTCTACTTAACTGCACTGGAATAAAATGTGACTTTGTTTTCCTTTGTTGTAGCTATCATATATAAAACAAATGAATGCAAAATGTCTAAAAGGGCAATGAAGCCATCATGATTTGATTTATGCATTATCACTGAATTACTTAATCAGTTTTCTAATATATATATTGCCCTCCATAATACCTAGGACCAAGACACATTTTTATTTGATTTAACCCTGTGCTCCACAGTTTAAAAATATAAGACAATTTAGACATAATTATTTTGGTTACAACATGTAGAAATGACAACAGTTTTTACACATGGTCTGTATAAAAAACTGTACAAGAAATTGTTGTGATTTCTACATGGTGCAACCTAAACGTATCCAAACACCCTCAAGTTAAAGTCTAAAATTTTATAGATTCCTGTAATTTGTCATTTTAAAACGTGGTTTTGTTAAAAATAATTATTTCTTGATTAGGGATTATATTTTCTCAGAATAAATTTACATCTGTTATAGCCTTTTGCTACAAGCTTTATCAATGGTGCCAATAATTGTTTACTTTATTTATTTGGTTGACACCTTTATTCAAGGCAGGTCAAGTGACTTGCTCAGGGTCACATAGTGTCAGTAACTAGATTTGAACCCACAACCTCAGGGTTTCAAGTCCAATGCCTTAATCACTACACCACACTGTATGTATAAATGAATGAATGATTCTAATGATTCTATTGGCTGTGATTTTTGGATAATTCAAAATTGGCCCTTTGTGAGTAGTGTGTGCGTGTGCGTATGCATGGGCCTTGTTATAGACTGGCCGCCTCTCCAGAACAGTTTCCTGCCTTACACCCAGTGCTGCCAGGAAGGGCTTTCACCCATCCTGTCAGCACTGAAATGGATTAAGAGGGTTTGGGGATCTTACATTTATAACAAATTTTGATCTAATTCACTTAGGTCAATTTCTAAATAAAGCAAATTCAGAATCACTTTTATTCGCCAGCACTTGATAACTTTCAAGACTGACACTACACATATGAACAAGGCATCAGAAGATTTACCAGTGTAAAAGCAACAATTACCTTTACAAAATGATGTCTTCCAAGACTGTCAGAAAGGTGAATTTGATTAGGAAGGGATCTTCAACTCACTTTCTACCATAATTGTTGACTGCCAACTGACATAACTTACCACAGCAATGGAAGGGTCCAAATCCCGTATCTGCATGCGACATGGTGGGTGTTGACAGTGGTAGCTATCATCTGAAATCTGTCCACTGTCACATGGTTCTACTGATGGCTGCGTGGTGTGTGGATCCAAATAGACCAGCTCCTCTCCTGTATAGGTCAGCAAATAAAGTATTTAGCCAGAATTTACTCAGGGTGACTCCATAGTCACTCATCTTGCCTGAAATAGCAGTAGCAGGAATCAAATTGAAGGTCTTAGAATTTATAAAGCAGTTTTCTTTGCCATCTGTGCTAATGACTCCTGCTAGCTAGATAGCTAGATAGATACTTTATTAATCCCCAAGGGGAAATTCACAAATTCATATTCAGTGCTACTACTGTCACTGGGAGGATGAGCAACTCAGAGGGGGCATCATCCTTAGCAGAGACATACAGACTGTCATTATTATGTCAGACTTAACAACTGCAGTTGCTTGATCTCATCACCTCGAGGATGTCAGTCTACATGACTGCATCATGACTTCTCAGCACCATTTCAGAATTCCAAAGTATCATGAGCTCACTGCATTCTGACAGTCAGTCAGTAAAGGTGGCTATACTAATGTTTTCCAGGTATGGCAAATTCAGCTGCTGTCCTGACTTGTTTTGTCCCTTTTTCCATTCTTTTGAGTTACATGAAACACTGAGCAGGCAAGCTTCTGTTCTGTTTGCATTAGTTCCAAACACCCACTTTCTAAGCGCTCACTGGCTGTCAACTCTTGCACACGTATGAGCCTGTTCCTAGAACTAGTGACAAAATCTAACTTCTACGGCCAAGTTGCTAGTGCTATCACACCACACAAGTGGCACTCACCGGTAATTAACAGAACTAAGATTATGTAAATGAAGTCTACAGTTGAAAAGTTGTGCAGTGTAACAGGGGTTTTATGTAGGCCTGAGTAAAAAAACAAGGATTTCCAGAATAAAACACATACCTCTTCCATGCAGACGAAAGTGAAAACCTCTAGTGAAGATTTTTCTGTCTAACTATCGTCTGCATAGAAATG